>NC_091996.1:89141033-89290883 GCF_044704955.1 Pristiophorus japonicus | reverse complement strand
CCCGTTCCCCCCGACACTGCCCCGTTCCCCCCGACACTGCCCCGTTCCCCCCTCGACACTGCCCCGTTCCCCCCCCGACACTGCCCCGTTCCCCCCCCGACACTGCCCCGTTCCCCCCCCGACACTGCCCCGTTCCCCCCCCCGACACTGCCCCGTTCCCCCCCACTGCCCCGTTCCCCCCCGACACTGCCCCGTCCCCCCCCGACACTGCCCCGTTCCCCCCTCGACACTGCCCCGTCCCCCCCCCGACACTGCCCCGTTCCCCCCCGACACTGCCCCCGTTCCCCCCCGACACTGCCCCGTTCCCCCCCTGACACTGCCCCGTTCCCCCCCCCGACACTGCCCCGTTCCCCCCCCGACACTGCCCCGTTCCCCCCGACACTGCCCCGTTCCCCCCCCGACACTGCCCCGTTCCCCCGACACTGCCCCGTTCCCCCCCCGACACTGCCCCGTTCCCCCGACACTGCCCCGTTCCCCCCCCGACACTGCCCCGTTCCCCCCCCCGACACTGCCCCGTTCCCCCCCGACACTGCCCCGTTCCCCCCGACACTGCCCCGTTCCCCCCCCCCCGACACTGCCCCGTTCCCCCCCCCCCCGACACTGCCCCGTTCCCCCCCCCCCCCCCGACACTGCCCCGTTCCCCCCCCCCCGACACTGCCCCGTTCCCCCCCGACACTGCCCCGTTCCCCCACTGCCGTCCCCCCCGACACTGCCTCGCTCCCCCCCCCGACACTGCCCCGTTCCCCCCCCCCCGACACTGCCCCGTTCCCCCCCGACACTGCCCCGTTCCCCCCGACACTGCCCCGTTCCCCCCCCCGACACTGCCCCGTTCCCCCCGACACTGCCCCGTTCCCCCCCCCCGACACTGCCCCGTTCCCCCCCGACACTGCCCCGTTCCCCCCCCGACACTGCCCCGTTCCCCCCCCCGACACTGCCCCGTTCCCCCCCGACACTGCCCCGTTCCCCCCGACACTGCCCCGTTCCCCCCGACACTGCCTCGCTCCCCCCCCCGACACTGCCCCGTTCCCCCCCCCCGACACTGCCCCGTTCCCCCCCGACACTGCCCCGTTCCCCCCGACACTGCCCCGTTCCCCCCCCCGACACTGCCCCGTTCCCCCCCCCGACACTGCCCCGTTCCCCCCCGACACTGCCCCGTTCCCCCCGACACTGCCCCGTTCCCCCCGACACTGCCTCGCTCCCCCCCCCGACACTGCCCCGTTCCCCCCCCCGACACTGCCCCGTTCCCCCCCGACACTGCCCCGTTCCCCCCGACACTGCCCCGTTCCCCCCGACCCCGACACTGCCTCGCTCCCCCCCCCGACACTGCCCCGTTCCCCCCCCCGACACTGCCCCGTTCCCCCCCCGACACTGCCCCGTTCCCCCCGACACTGCCCCGTTCCCCCCCCGACACTGCCCCGTTCCCCCCGACACTGCCCCGTTCCCCCCCCGACACTGCCCCGCTCCCCCCCCGACACTGCCCCGCTCCCCCCCCGACACTGCCCCGTTCCCCCCCCCCGACACTGCCCCGTTCCCCCCGACACTGCCCCGTTCCCCCCCGACACTGCCCCGTTCTCCCCCGACACTGCCCCGTTCCCCCCGACACTGCCCCGTTCCCCCCCCCCGACACTGCCCCGTTCCCCCCCCCGACACTGCCCCGTTCCCCCCCCGACACTGCCCCGTTCCCCCCCCGACACTGCCCCGTTCCCCCCCCGACACTGCCCCGTTCCCCCCCCCGACACTGCCCCGTTCCCCCCTGACACTGCCCCGTTCCCCCCCGACACTGCCCCGTTCCCCCCCGACACTGCCCCGTTCCCCCCGACACTGCCCCGTTCCCCCCCGACACTGCCCCGTTCTCCCCCCGACACTGCCCCGTTCCCCCCGACACTGCCCCGTTCCCCCCCCCGACACTGCCCCGTTCCCCCCGACACTGCCCCGTTCCCCCCCCGACACTGCCCCGTTCCCCCCGACACTGCCCCGTTCCCCCCCCCCGACACTGCCCCGTTCTCCCCCCGACACTGCCCCGTTCCCCCCGACACTGCCCCGTTCCCCCCCCCGACACTGCCCCGTTCCCCCCGACACTGCCCCGTTCCCCCCCCCGACACTGCCCCGTTCCCCCCCCCGACACTGCCCCGTTCCCCCCCGACACTGCCCCGTTCCCCCCCCGACACTGCCCCGTTCCCCCCGACACTGCCCCGTTCCCCCCGACACTGCCCCGTTCCCCCCGACACTGCCCCGTTCCCCCCGACACTGCCCCGTTCCCCCCCCCGACACTGCCCCGTTCCCCCCCCCGACACTGCCCCGTTCCCCCCCCCGACACTGCCCCGTTCCCCCCGACACTGCCCCGTTCCCCCCCGACACTGCCCCGTTCCCCCCCCCCGACACTGCCCCGTTCCCCCCTGACACTGCCCCGTTCCCCCCGACACTGCCCCGTTCCCCCCCGACACTGCCCCGTTCCCCCCCCGACACTGCCCCGTTCCCCCCGACACTGCCCCGTTCCCCCACCCCGACACTGCCCCGTTCCCCCCCGACACTGCCCCGTTCCCCCCACCCCGACACTGCCCCGTTCCCCCCCGACACTGCCCCGTTCCCCCCCGACACTGCCCCGTTCCCCCCGACACTGCCCCGTTCCCCCCCCGACACTGCCCCGTTCCCCCCCGACACTGCCCCGTTCCCCCCGACACTGCCCCGTTCCCCCCCGACACTGCCCCGTTCCCCCCCGACACTGCCCCGTTCCCCCCCCCGACACTGCCTCGCTCCCCCCCCGACACTGCCCCGTTCCCCCCCCCCGACACTGCCTCGCTCCCCCCCCGACACTGCCCCGTTCCCCCCCGACACTGCCCCGTTCCCCCCCCCCCGACACTGCCCCGTTCCCCCCCCCGACGCTGCCCCGTTCCCCCCCCCCCGACACTGCCCCGTTCCCCCCCCGACACTGCCCCGTTCCTCCCCCCGACACTGCCCCGTTCCCCCCCCGACACTGCCCCGTTCCCCCCCCGACACTGCCCCGTTCCCCCCGACACTGCCCCGTTCCCCCCGACACTGCCCCGTTCCCCCCGACACTGCCCCGTTCCCCCCCCGACACTGCCCCGTTCCCCCCCCGACACTGCCCCGTTCCCCCCCCGACACTGCCCCGTTCCCCCCGACACTGCCCCGTTCCCCCCCGACACTGCCCCGTTCCCCCCGACACTGCCCCGTTACCCCCGACACTGCCCCGTTCCCCCCCCCGACACTGCCCCGTTCCCCCCCGACACTGCCCCGTTCCCCCCCGACACTGCCCCGTTCCCCCCCGACACTGCCCCGTTCCCCCCGACACTGCCCCGTTCCCCCCGACACTGCCCCGTTCCCCCCCCCGACACTGCCCCGTTCCCCCCCCGACACTGCCCCGTTCCCCCCCCGACACTGCCCCGTTCCCCCCCCGACACTGCCCCGTTCCCCCCCCCCGACACTGCCCCGTTCCCCCCGACACTGCCCCGTTCCCCCCGACACTGCCCCGTTCCCCCCCCGACACTGCCCCGTTCCCCCCCCGACACTGCCCCGTTCCCCCCGACACTGCCCCGCTCCCCCCCCGACACTGCCCCGCTCCCCCCCCGACACTGCCCCGTTCCCCCCGACACTGCCCCGTTCCCCCGACACTGCCCCGCTCCCCCCCCGACACTGCCCCGTTCCCCCCGACACTGCCCCGTTCCCCCCCGACACTGCCCCGCTCCCCCCCGACACTGCCCCGTTCCCCCCCCGACACTGCCCCGTTTCCCCCCGACACTGCCCCGTTCCCCCCGACACTGCCCCGTTCCCCCCCGACACTGCCCCGTTCCCCCCCGACACTGCCCCGTTCCCCCCGACACTGCCCCGTTCCCCCCGACACTGCCCCGTTCCCCCCCCGACACTGCCCCGTTCCCCCCCGACACTGCCCCGTTCCCCCCCCCGACACTGCCCCGTTCCCCCCCGACACTGCCCCGTTCCCCCCCGACACTGCCCCGTTCCCCCCCCGACACTGCCCCGCCCCCCCCAACACTGCCCCGCCCCCCCGACACTGCCCCGTTCCCCCCACGACACTGCCCCGTTCCCCCCCGACACTGCCCCGTCCCCCCCCGACACTGCCCCGTCCCCCCCCCGACACTGCCCCGTCCCCCCCCGACACTGCCCCGTTCCCCCCCCGACACTGCCCCGTTCCCCCCCCGACACTGCCCCGTTCCCCCCCCTGACACTGCCCCGTTCCCCCCCGACACTGCCCCGTTTCCCCCCGACACTGCCCCGTTCCCCCCCGACACTGCCCCGTTCCCCCCCCGACACTGCCCCGTTCCCCCCGACACTGCCCCGTTCCCCCCGACACTGCCCCGTTCCCCCCCGACACTGCCCCGTTCCCCCCGACACTGCCCCGCTCCCCCCCCGACACTGCCCCGTTCCCCCCCCCGACACTGCCCCGCTCCCCCCCGACACTGCCCCGTTCCCCCCCCCCCGACACTGCCCCGTTCCCCCCCGACACTGCCCCGTTCCCCCCGACACTGCCCCGTTCCCCCCCCCCCGACACTGCCCCGTTCCCCCCCGACACTGCCCCGTTCCCCCCCCGACACTGCCCCGTTCCCCCCCCCGACACTGCCCCGCTCCCCCCCCCCGACACTGCCCCGTTCCCCCCGACACTGCCCCGTTCCCCCCCGACACTGCCCCGTTCCCCCCCCCGACACTGCCCCGCTCCCCCCCCCGACACTGCCCCGTTCCCCCCGACACTGCCCCGTTCCCCCCCGACACTGCCCCGCTCCCCCCGACACTGCCCCGTTCCCCCCGACACTGCCCCGTTCCCCCCCGACACTGCCCCGTTCCCCCCCCGACACTGCCCCGTTCCCCCCCGACACTGCCCGTTCCCCCCGACACTGCCCCGTTCCCCCCCCCCGACACTGCCCCGTTCCCCCCGACACTGCCCCGCTCCCCCCCCGACACTGCCCCGTTCCCCCCCCGACACTGCCCCGCTCCCCCCGACTCTGCCCCGTTCCCCCCGACACTGCCCCGTTCCCCCCCCGACACTGCCCCGTTCCCCCCCCCGACACTGCCCCGTTCCCCCCGACACTGCCCCGTTCCCCCCGACACTGCCCCGTTCCCCCGACACTGCCCCGTTCCCCCCCCCGACACTGCCCCGTTCCCCCCGACACTGCCCCGTTCCCCCCCCCGACACTGCCCCGTTCCCCCGACACTGCCCCGTTCCCCCCCCCCCCGACACTGCCCCGTTCCCCCCCCGACACTGCCCCGTTCCCCCCCCCGACACTGCCCCGTTCCCCCCCCCGACACTGCCCCATTCCCCCGACACTGCCCCGTTCCCCCCCCGACACTGCCCCGTTCCCCCCGACACTGCCCCGTTCCCCCCCCGACACTGCCCCGTTCCCCCCCCCGACACTGCCCCGTTCCCCCCCGACACTGCCCCGTTCCCCCCCCCAACACTGCCCCGTTCCCCCCCGACACTGCCCCGTTCCCCCCCCCCCCGACACTGCCCCGTTCCCCCCCGACACTGCCCCGTTCCCCCCCCCGACACTGCCCCGTTCCCCCCCCGACACTGCCCCGTTCCCCCCCCCCAACACTGCCCCGTTCCCCCCCGACACTGCCCCGTTCCCCCCCCCCCCGACACTGCCCCGTTCCCCCCCGACACTGCCCCGTTCCCCCCCCCGACACTGCCCCGTTCCCCCCCCGACACTGCCCCGTTCCCCCCCCGACACTGCCCCGTTCCCCCCGACACTGCCCCGTTCCCCCCGACACTGCCCCGTTCCCCCCCCCGACACTGCCCCGTTCCCCCCCCGACACTGCCCCGTTCCCCCCCCCCGACACTGCCCCGTTCCCCCCCCGACACTGCCCCGTTCCCCCCGACACTGCCCCGTTCCCCCCCCCGACACTGCCCCGTTCCCCCCCGACACTGCCCCGTTCCCCCCCGACACTGCCCCGTTCCCCCCCCCGACACTGCCCCGTTCCCCCCCGACACTGCCCCGTTCCCCCCCCCCGACACTGCCCCGCTCCCCCCCCCCGACACTGCCCCGTTCCCCCCGACACTGCCCCGTTCCCCCCGACACTGCCCCGTTCCCCCCCCGACACTGCCCCGTTCCCCCCGACACTGCCCCGTTCCCCCCCCGACACTGCCCCGTTCCCCCCCCTGACACTGCCCCGTTCCCCCCCCGACACTGCCCCGTTCCCCCCCCCGACACTGCCCCGTTCCCCCCCCGACACTGCCCCGTTCCCCCCGACACTGCCCCGTTCCCCCCCCGACACTGCCCCGTTCCCCCCCCCGACACTGCCCCGCTCCCCCCGACACTGCCCCGTTCCCCCCGACACTGCCCCGTTCCCCCCCGACACTGCCCCGTTCCCCCCCGACACTGCCCCGTTCCCCCCCCGACACTGCCCCGTTCCCCCCCCCGACACTGCCCCGTTCCCCCCCGACACTGCCCCGTTCCCCCCGACACTGCCCCGTTCCCCCCCCGACACTGCCCCGTTCCCCCCCCCGACACTGCCCCGTTCCCCCCGACACTGCCCCGTTCCCCCCCCCCGACACTGCCCCGTTCCCCCCCCCGACACTGCCCCGCTCCCCCCGACACTGCCCCGTTCCCCCCGACACTGCCCCGTTCCCCCCCGACACTGCCCCGTTCCCCCCGACACTGCCCCGTTCCCCCCCGACACTGCCCCGTTCCCCCCCGACACTGCCCCGTTCCCCCCGACACTGCCCTGTTCCCCCCGACACTGCCCCGTTCCCCCCCGACACTGCCCCGTTCCCCCCCCGACACTGCCCCGTTCCCCCCCCGACACTGCCCCGTTCCCCCCGACACTGCCCCGTTCCCCCCGACACTGCCCCGTTCCCCCCGACACTGCCCCGTTCCCCCCCGACACTGCCCCGTTCCCCCCGACACTGCCCCGTTCCCCCCCGACACTGCCCCGTTCCCCCCCCGACACTGCCCCGTTCCCCCCCCGACACTGCCCCGTTCCCCCCGACACTGCCCCGTTCCCCCCCCGACACTGCCCCGTTCCCCCCCCGACACTGCCCCGTTCCCCCCCCGACACTGCCCCGTTCCCCCCGACACTGCCCCGTTCCCCCCCCGACACTGCCCCGTTCCCCCCCCGACACTGCCCCGTTCCCCCCGACACTGCCCCGTTCCCCCCGACACTGCCCCGTTCCCCCCCGACACTGCCCCGTTCCCCCCCCCGACACTGCCCCGTTCCCCCCCCGACACTGCCCCGTTCCCCCCCCGACACTGCCCCGTTCCCCCCCCCCGACACTGCCCCGTTCCCCCCCCGACACTGCCCCGTTCCCCCCCCGACACTGCCCCGTTCCCCCCCCGACACTGCCCCGTTCCCCCCGACACTGCCCCGCCCCCCCCGACACTGCCCCGCTCCCCCCCCCCGACACTGCCCCGTTCCCCCCCGACACTGCCCCGCTCCCCCCCCCCGACACTGCCCCGTTCCCCCCCCGACACTGCCCCGCTCCCCCCCCCCGACACTGCCCCGTTCCCCCCGACACTGCCCCGTTCCCCCCGACACTGCCCCGTTCCCCCCCGACACTGCCCCGCTCCCCCCCCCCGACACTGCCTCGCTGTGAGGTTTCAACGTGGGTTAGCCTGAGGTGTGGGACTGAAAGCTGAAACGTGACTCCAGGCTCCAGCCGACCGAAGCACACTGCAACACCAACAACCGACGGACATAACTGATGGTGATACCGCGTTCGTTACCACGAAAAGGAACACGCGCGAGAGGAGGCAGCCATGCAGCCCCATCAAGCCCATTCCCCCGATCAATGGGACCCACCGACCATCTGTGTCTTAACTCCGTCTACCAGCCTCGGTTGCATAGCCCCCGAATACCCTCGCCCAACAGGAAAGGGGTACTCACTGCTCATCGTATGGCGAGTCCGACACTTGAAGCACTGAGGCCTGGAAATCCTGGATCACCTCCTGCCCCGCCCAGAAGGAAGAAAGATCTTCATTAACCATCTCGCTGCCGACCGGGCGCACGCAGCTCGCGACTTCCCCTCCCGCTGTCCCATTGGCCGAACCATTCCCTCGGGGAGCTACCCCGCCACATGCCCGCAGTCCTTCCGCGACACTTTGCATCGCATCGCGTCCACGCGCAATTCGCACGGGAAAGCGCGACGGGAATCCTTACCCAAGGGAAGGATATACTTGCCACATAGGGAGTGCAACGAAGGTTCACCAGACTGATTCCTGGGATGGGGGGGTGGGGATTGTCCGATGAGGAGAGATTGTGTAGAATGGGCCTGTACTCTCTGGACTTTAGAAGGTCTAATTGAAACATACAAGATTCGTTTCGATCGCCTGGATGGGTCGGAGAGGAATTTTCCCAGATTTTTTCTCCCTAAATTGGCCTGGGTTTTTATCTGGTTTTTGCCTCTCCCAGGAGATCACATGGCTCCGGTTGGGGTGGAGTGTAGAATGTTTCGGTGTAAGGGGTGTCGCGGTGGTGTGGGGCGGACTGGTTGGGCCGGGTGCTCTTTACCTGTCCGCCATTGTTCATGGGTTTGTATGTAACCTTCAGGGCTGCTGAGCGAGGGCCGTGCGGCTCTTTGTCGGCCGGCCCGGACACCTTGGGCCGAGATGGCCTCCTTCTGCGCTGTAAATTTCTATGTTTCTAAGATTCTGAGGGGGATTGACAGGGTAGATGCAGGGAGGATGTTTCCCCCCCCGGGCTGGGGAGTCTAGAACCAGGGGTCACACAGTCTCAGGATAAGGGGTCGGCCATTTAGGACTGAGATGAGGAGGAATTTCTTCACTCAGAGGGTGGTGAACCGCTGGAATTCTCTGCCCCAGAGGGTCAGTCTCGGAGTATATTCAAGACAGAGAGCGATAGATTTTTGGATATTGAGGGGATCGAGGGATATGGGGATAGTGCAGGGAAGTGGAGTTGAGATCGAAGATCAGCCATGATCTTATTAAATGGCGGAGCAGGCTCGAGAGGCCGAATGGCCGACTCCTGCTCCTATTTCTCACGTTCTTACTTCCCCAGCCTCTCGCAGGGATGAGGTGGAGGGTGGGTAGGGTCTCACAGTAATGGAGGTTTAGGGAGGGAGTTCCAGAGCTTGGGGCCCAGGCAATAGAAGACACGGCCACCAATGGTGGAGCGATTATAATCAGGAATGCACAGGAGGGCAGAATTAGAGGAGCGCAGACATCTCGAGGGGGGGGGGATGGGGGGCTGAAGGAGATTACAGAGATAGGGAGGGGCGAGGGCCATGGAGCGATTTGTAAACAAGGATGAGAATTTTGAAATCGAGGCGTTGCTTAACCGGGAGCCAATGTAGGTCAGCGAGCACTGGGGGTGATGGTTGAGCGGGACTGGGTGCGAGTTAGGACACGGGGCAGCGAGCACAGGGGGTGATGGGTGAGCGGGACTCGGTGCGAGTTAGGACATGGGGCAGCGGGCACTGGGGGTGATGGTTGAGCGGGACTGGGTGCGAGTTAGGACACGGGGCAGCGAGCACAGGGGGTGATGGGTGAGCGGGACTCGGTGCGAGTTAGGACACGGGACAGCGAGCACAAGGGGTGATGGGTGAGCGGGACTCGGTGCGAGTTAGGACACGGGGCAGCGAGCACAGGGGGTGATGGGTGAGCGGGACTCGGTGCGAGTTAGGACATGGGGCAGCGAGCACAGGGGGTGATGGGTGAGTGGGACTCGGTGCAAGTTAGGACACGGGACAGCGAGCACAAGGGGTGATGGGTGAGCGGGACTTGGTGCGAGTTAGGACACGGGGCAGCGAGCACAGGGGTTGATGGGTGAGCGGGACTCGGTGCGAGTTAGGACACGGGGCAGCGAGCACAGGGGGTGATGGGTGAGCGGGACTCGGTGCGAGTTAGGACACGGGGCAGCGAGCACAGGGGGTGATGGGTGAGCGGGACTCGGTGCGAGTTAGGACACGGGGTCAGCGAGCACAGGGGGTTTTGGATCACCTCTAGTTTACGTTGGGGAGAATGTGAGAGGTCGGCCAGGAGTGCGTTGGAATAGTCAAGTGTAGGGGTTGCTAACCCTCCAGGATTGGCCTGGAGTCTCCAGGTAATTGAAAATGTTTGACCAGGAGTCAAGAATTGTCCAATCGGGTGACGGAGACCCCGCCCCATTTTCCGATTGGTCACGGGGGCCACTGCGGGGACGGGCGTGAAGGGCGACCAATGGCGGGAGGGCGGGGCGGTCGGGGGTCATGTGACGAAAGCTCCAGGAACAGGCCCAATCGGAGTTGGCGACACCACACCGTGCCTGACCCCTGACCCCTGACCCCTCCGGCGGGGCTGATCCGACCTACGTTGCACATGTAGTTGTGCCAGGACTTGGTGACGTGCGAGATCTTCTCCTTCTTCTTCCAATTCGGCGAGGCGCCTTCCCGCACAGGCTCCTGCGGCGATAAAGAGACACACAAGGGTCAGGCCCCTTCCGGCAACCCGCCACCTTCGAGCCTCCAGAACCAGCTTCAAACCCCTGCACTCATGACCAACACCTCCTCAAGCGATACCTGCACCATTTATGTGCAGCAGTACGATCGAGTGCTTTCCGCCAGGCTCCAGCTTCTAACTCAACTGGAGGAGGCCGTTCAGCCCCTCGGGCCTGTTCCGCCCTCCAATCCGATCCTGGCCGATCTCGGCCTCAACTCCATTTACCGGCCGTTGCTCCTTATCCCTCGACACCCGCACCCAACCAAACCTGATCGATCTCGATCTGGAAAGCTCCAATCTAACCCCAGCACCCACAGCCTTTTGGCGGGGAGAGAGTTCCAGATTCCCACCGTCCTTTGTGTGAACCACTCACTGATTCTATATATAACCCCCACCCCCCCTCCCCCCGAACCCCCCGATTAGATTCCAGCCTGTAACTCACTCCCGGGTATCTGTTATTCTATATATAAACCCCCCCGAACCCCTCGATTAGATTCCAGACTGTAACTCACCCCCGGGTATCCGTTATTCTATATATAAACCCCCCCGAACCCCTCGATTAGATTCCAGCCTGTAACTCACTCCCGGGTATCTGTTATTCTATATATAAACCCCCCGAACCCCTCGATTAGATTCCAGCCTGTAACTCACTCCCGGGTATCTGTTATTCTATATATAAACCCCCAAACACCTCGATTAGATTCCAGCCTGTAACTCACTCCCGGGAATCTGTTATTCTATATATAAACCCCCAAACCCCTCGATTAGATTCCAGCCTGTAACTCACTCCCGGGTATCAGTTATTCTATATATAAACCCCCCGAACCCCTCGATTAGATTCCAGCCTGTAACTCACGCCCGGGTATCAGTTATTCTATATATAAACCCCCCGAACCCCTCGATTAGATTCCAGCCTGTAACTCACGCCCGGGTATCTGTTATTCTATATATAAACCCCCCCGAACCCCTCGATTAGATTCCAGCCTGTAACTCACGCCCGGGTATCTGTTATTCTATATATAAACCCCCCGAACCCCTCGATTAGATTCCAGCCTGTAACTCACTCCCGGGTATCCGTTATTCTATATATAAACCCCCCGAACCCCTCGATTAGATTCCAGCCTGTAACTCACTCCCGGGTATCTGTTATTCTATATATAAACCCCCAAACCCCTCGATTAGATTCCAGCCTGTAACTCACTCCCGGGTATCTGTTATTCTATATATAAACCCCCGAACCCCTCGATTAGATTCCAGCCTGTAACTCACGCCCGGGTATCTGTTATTCTATATATAAACCCCCCCGAACCCCTCGATTAGATTCCAGCCTGTAACTCACGCCCGGGTATCTGTTATTCTATATATAAACCCCCCGAACCCCTCGATTAGATTCCAGCCTGTAACTCACTCCCGGGTATCCGTTATTCTATATATAAACCCCCCGAACCCCTCGATTAGATTCCAGCCTGTAACTCACGCCCGGGTATCTGTTATTCTATATATAAACCCCCCCGAACCCCTCGATTAGATTCCAGCCTGTAACTCACGCCCGGGTATCTGTTATTCTATATATAAACCCCCCCGAACCCCTCGATTAGATTCCAGCCTGTAACTCACTCCCGGGTATCTGTTATTCTATATATAAACCCCCCGAACCCCTCGATTAGACTCCAGCCTGTAACTCACTCCCGGGTATCTGTTATTCTATATATAAACCCCCCCGAACCCCTCGATTAGATTCCAGCCTGTAACTCACTCCCGGGTATCTGTTATTCTATATATAAACCCCCCCGAACCCCTCGATTAGATTCCAGCCTGTAACTCACTCCCGGGTATCCGTTATTCTATATATAAACCCCCCGAACCCCTCGATTAGATTCCAGCCTGTAACTCACTCCCGGGTATCTGTTATTCTATATATAAACCCCCCGAACCCCTCGATTAGATTCCAGCCAGTAACTCACTCCCGGGTATCTGTTATTCTATATATAAACTCCCCCCGAACCCCTCGATTAGATTCCAGCCTGTAACTCACTCCCGGGTATCTGTTATTCTATATATAAACTCCCCCCGAACCCCTCGATTAGATCCCAGCCTGTAACTCACTCCCGGGTATCTGTTATTCTATATATAAACCCCCCGAACACTACGATGAGATTCCAGCCGGTAACTCACTCCCGGGTATCTGTTATTCTATATATAAACCTCCCCCGAACCCCTCGATTAGATTCCAGCCTGTAACTCACTCCTGGGTATCAGTTATTCTATATATAAACCCCTCCCGAGCCACTCGATTAGATTCCAGCCTGTAACTCACTCCCGGGTATCCGGTATTCTATATATAAACCCCCCGAACCCCTCGATTAGATTCCAGCCTGTAACTCATTCCCGGGTATCTGTTATTCTATATATAAACTCCCCCCGAACCCCTCGATTAGATTCCAGCCTGTAACTCACTCCCGGGCATCTGTTATTCTATATATAAACCCCCCGAACCCCTCGATTAGATTCCAGCCTGTAACTCACTCCCGGGTATCTGTTTTTCTATATATAAACCCCCGAACCCCTCGATTAGATTCCAACCAGTAACTCACCCCCGGGTATCTGTTATTCTATATATAAACCCCCCGAACCCCTCAATTAGATTCCGGCCTATAACTCACCCCCGGGTATCTGTTATTCTATATATAAACCCCCCCGAACCCCTCAATTAGATTCCGGCCCATAACTCACCCCCGGGTATCTGTTATTCTATATATAAACCCCCCTGAACCCCTTGATTAGATTCCAGCCTCTAACTCACCCCCAGGTATCCGTTATTCTATATATAAACCCCCCCCGAACCCCTCGATTAGATTCCAGCCTCTAACTCACCCCCGGGTATCTGTTATTCTATATATAAACCCCCCGAACCCCTCGATTAGATTCCAGTCTCTAACTCACCCCCGGGTATATGTTATTCTATATATAAACCCCCCCGAACCCCTCGATTAGATTCCAGCCTGTAACTCACTCCCGGGCATCTGTTATTCTATATATAAACCCCCCCCGAACCCCTCGATTAGATTCCAGCCTCTAACTCACCCCCGGGTATCTGTTATTCTATATATAAACCCCCCCGAACCCCTCAATTAGATTCCAGTCTCTAACTCACCCCGGGGTATATGTTATTCTATATATAAACCCCCCCGAACCCCTCGATTAGATTCCAGCCTGTAACTCACTCCCGGGTATCTGTTATTCTATATATAAACCCCCCCGAATCCCTCGATTAGATTCCAGCCTGTAACTCACTCCCGGGTATCTGTTATTCTATATATAAACCCCCCCCGAACCCCTCGATTAGATTCCAGCCTGTAACTCACTCCCGGGTATCTGTTATTCTATATATAAACCCCCCCGAACCCCTCGATTAGATTCCAGCCTGTAACTCACTCCCGGGTATCCGTTATTCTATATATAAACCCCCCCCGAACCCCTCGATTAGATTCCAGCCTGTAACTCACTCCCGGGTATCTGTTATTCTATATATAAACCCCCCCCGAACCCCTCGATTAGATTCCAGCCTCTAACTCATCCCCGGGTATCTGTTATTCTATATATAAACCCCCCCCGAACCCCTCGATTAGATTCCAGCCTGTAACTCACCCCCGGGTATCCGTTATTCTATATATAAACCCCCCGAACTCCTCGACCGGTAGCTCAGTCCCGGACGCTGGTGATTCCCCAGTCGGTGCGAGTCGCTGGGTGTGTTGCGTACCTTGGAGGCGATGGTGTAGGGGGGCGTGATTTCCATGTTCATCTCCTGGAACAGCTCGCGGCACTGCATGGAGATGAAGTCTCCGGCCAGGGGCGACTTCACGATGCCTGTGTTTTAAAAAGCAAAAAAACAAAACGTGACATCGATGGGTTGGGGCGCAGTGGAGGGGGCCGGTGGGGTGGGGGGCTTAAAAACAACCGGAGTGATCAGGGCCAGAACCTTCGACAGAGAACGGTGATCCGTCAAGTGTTGCGGAGCCCCGAATTCCATCTCGCGCCCGAGGGGTGAGGGAAGGAGGACGGTGGAAGGGGGGGGGGGGAAGGCACAGGCCTGGTGGCCACAAGCCTCAGAGCTAGCAGTGGAGGGGGCTGGGGTTAAAAAATCAGCCAGGACTCCCGCAGAGGAACAGCTCCAGTGACACCGGCTGAGAGAAGCCCATCGCCTGAAAAAGCCAGCCTGGATTCAATGGGCCGAACGGCCTCCTCCGCTGCTGTACGATTCAGTGATTCTATCATCTCCGGGATAGTCCAGGAGAATCCGAGGGGGCGGGATCCCACCACGGCGACCTGTACCTCAGCGAAAGGCGGCTCACCTTAGCGAGGCTGGGACAGGAGGGGGGAAAGAAAGACTTGCATTTATATAGCGCCTTTCACGACCACCTGACGTCCCAAAGCGTTTTACAGCCAATGAAGTACTTTTAGAGTGTAGTCACTGTTGTATTGTGGGAAGCACCAATTTGCGCACAGCAAGCTCCCACAAACAGCAATGTGATAATGGCCCAGATAATCTGATGTTGATTGAGGGATAAATATTGGCCCCAGGACACCTGGGAGAACTCCCCCTGCTCTTCTTCGAAATAGTGGCCGTGGGCTCTTTTACATCCACTTGAGAGAGCAGACGGGGCCTCGGTTTAACATCTCATCCGAAAGACGGCACCTCCGACAGTGGGGCGCTCCCTCGGCACTGCCCCTCCGACAGTGCAGCGTTCCCTCGGCACTGCCCCTCCGACAGTGCGGCGCTCCCTCAGTACAGCCCCTCCGACAGTGCGGCGCTCCCTCAGTACCGCTCCTCCGACAGTGCGGGGCTCCCTCAGCACTGCCCCTCCGACAGTGCGGCGCTCCCTCAGTACTGCCCCTCCAACAATGAGGCGCTCCCTCAGTACCGCCCCTCCGACAGTGCAGCACTCCCTCAGTACTGCCCCTCCGACAGTGCGGCGCTCCCTCAGCACTGCCCCTCCGACAGTGCGGCGCTCCCTCAGCACCGTCCCTCCGACAGTGCGGCGCTCCCTCAGCACTGCCCCTCCGACAGTGCGGCACTCCCTCAGCACCGCCCCTCCGACAGTGCGGCGCTCCCTCAGTACTGCCCCTCCGACAGTGCGGCGCTCCCTCAGCACTGCACTGGGAGCGTCGGCCTGGATTTATGTGCTCAGGTCCCTGGAGTGGGACTCGAACCCACGACCTTCTGGCCCAGAGGCGAGGGTGCTGCCCACTGAGCCACGGCTGAGATGGAGGGGAGGGGAGAGACTGGGAAAGGTGGGGGGGGGGGGGGGGGGGGGGAGAAAAACACAGACAGTTAAAATGGCCGCGCTCAAACCGGAAGCTCTCACCTTGCTGGAGGACGTACCCGTCGTGCACTGGGATAGCGGTGGTGTGGGTTGCACCGCTGTCGAGGACCAGGCCCGTGGACCGCCCATTGGCGAAGCTGCAGCAAGCGGGGAGAGGGGGGGGGGTTCAGTCAAGGACCGATTCAGACACGGACGCAGAAACAACGGTCAGCGGGAGTGGCCTCCCGCCGGCTCGCCAAGATTCAGCCGAACCCCGCCGTGGGGAAAGACAGATCGGAGCCGGCATTTAGACCCCGCCTTTCGCCAGCTCGGGACCTCCCAAAGCGATTAATGGATGAGACGTTAAACCCAGGCCCCGTCTGCTCTCTCAGGTGGATGTAAAAGATCCCGCGGCCACTATTTGGAAGAAGAGCAGGGGGAGTTCTCCCCGGTGTCCTGGGGCCAATATTTATCCCTCAACCAACATCACTAAAAAACCCAGATGATCTGGGTCATTATCATGGTGCTGTTTGTGGGAGCTTGCTGTGCGCAAATTGGCGTTTCCCACAATACAACAGTGACCACACTCCAAAAAGTACTTCATTGGCTGTAAAGCGCTTTATGTAAAAGACTTGCATTTATATAGCGCCTTTCACAACCTCCGGATGTTCCAAAGCGCTTTACAGCCAATGAAGTACTTTTGGAGTGTGGTCGCTGTTGTAATGTGGGAAACGCCAATTTGTGCACAGCAAGCTCCCACACACAGCAATGTGATAATGGCCCAGATAATCTGTTTTTGTGATGTTGATTGAGGGATAAATATTGGCCCCAGGACACCGGGGAGAACTTCCCCTGCTCTTCTTCCAATCGTGGCCGTGGGATCTTTTACATCCACCTGAGAGAGCAGACGGGGCCTCGGTTTAACGTCTCATCTGAAAGACGGCCCCTCCGACAGTGCGGCGCTCCGTCAGTACTGTCCCTCCGACAGTGCGGCGCTCCCTCAGTACTGCCCCTCCGACAGTGCGGCGCTCCCTGAGTACTGCCCCTCCGACAGTGCGGCGCTCCCTCAGTACTGCCCCTCCGACAGTGCGGCGCTCCCTCAGTACTGCCCCTCCGACAGTGCGGCGCTCCCTCAGTACTGCCCCTCCGACAGTGCGGCGCTCCCTCAGTACTGCCCCTCCGACAGTGCGGCGCTCCCTCAGTACCGCCCCTCCGACAGTGCGGCGCTCCCTCAGTACTGCCCCTCCGACAGTGCGGCGCTCCCTCAGTACTGCCCCTCCGACAGTGCGGCGCTCCCTCAGTACTGCCCCTCCGACAGTGCGGCGCTCCCTCAGTACTGCACTGGGAGTGTCAGCCTGGATTTTGTGCTCAAGTTCCTGGAGTGGGACTCGAACCCACAACCTTCTGACTCAGAGGCGAGAGTGCTGCCCACTGAGCCACGGCTGACACCTAATAGAGACTGGAAGGAACCGAGAGAAGCAGTAGAGGGGTTCAGCTACCCGGGGTGGTCATCAGTCGATGAGACCTCTACCCCCTAGAAGGACAAGGGCAGCAGGCACATGGGAATACCACCACCTCCACGTTCCCCTCCGAGTCACACACCGTCCCGACTTGGAAATATATCGGCCGTTCCTTCATCGTCGCTGGGTCACAATCCTGGAACTCCCTCCCCAACAGCACTGTGGGAGCACCTTCACCACACGGACTGCAGCGGTTCAAGAAGGCGGCTCACCACCACCTTCTCAAGGGGCAATTAGGGACGGGCAATAAATGCCGGCCTTGCCCAGGAACGAACATTTCGAAGACACAGGCCCCAGTTTGAGCCTCAGTTAGTTGGGCTTGGACACGGAGGGGGGAATTTCTCCCTCCTCTCTTGCGAGGGGGAAATGAAGCCGTTTATTCTAAAGAGGTTTATCCCGCCGATTCAAACTGAAATATGGGGCGTTCCACTCGCGGTCCAGTCAGGAGCAAACGATCAGCCTCGCGGTCCAGTCAGGAGCAAACGATCAGACCCGCGGTCCAGTCAGGAGCAAACGATCAGCCTCGCGGTCCAGTCAGGAGCAAACGATCAGCCTCGCGGTCCAGTCAGGAGCAAACGATCAGACCCGCGGTCCAGTCAGGAGCAAACGATCAGACCCGCGGTCCAGTCAGGAGCAAACGATCAGACCCGCGGTCCAGTCAGGAGCAAACGATCAGACCCGCGGTCCAGTCAGGAGCAAACGATCAGACCCGCGGTCCAGTCAGGAGCAAACGATCAGACCCGCGGTCCAGTCAGGAGCAAACGATCAGACCCACGCTCCAGTCATGAGCAAACGATCAGACTCGCGGTCCAGTCAGGAGCAAACGATCAGACCAACGGTCCAGTCAGGAGCAAACGATCAGACCCGCGGTCCAGTCAGGAGCAAACAATCAGACTCACGGTGCAGTCAGGAGCAAACGATCAGACCCGCGGTCCAGTCAGGAGCAAACGATCAGACCCGCGCTCCAGTCAGGAGGAGCAAACGATCAGACCCGCGGTCCAGTCAGGAGCAAACGATCAGACCCGCGCTCCAGTCAGGAGGAGCAAACGATCAGACCCACGGTCCAGTCAGGAGCAAACGATCAGGAGCAAATGATCAGACCCGCGCTCCAGTCAGGAGCAAACGACCAGACCCACGCTCCAGTCAGAAGCAAACGATCAGGAGCCCAGGATCAGACACGCAGCTGGACTCGGGCTAGGGCTAGGGGCGGTATTGGGGGGGGAGGGAGGTGGGTGCACCGTTCGGCCCGAGGCTGTGGAAGGATACGCGGTGAGGACGGCGGTCTTGCACAGGAAGAAGGCGGGGATGTTGTAGTGTTCGAACATCAGCTCGGTCAGCTTCTCCCGCTTGGCCCTCGTGTTCCACTGAAACAGGCAAAGAGAAACCTCCCCGTGAGGAAATGGAAAGGTCCCGACAAAACCACTCACCCACAACAACAACAACAACTTGCATTGATATAGCGCCTGTAATGCAGTGAAACGTCCTGAGGCGCTTCACTGGAGCGATTATCAAACAATATTTGACACTGAGCCACATAAGGAGATATTAGGGACAGGTGACCGAAGGCTTGGTCACAGAGTTAGGTTTTAAGGAAAGAGAGGTGGAGAGGTTTAGGGAGGGAGTTCCAGAGCTTGGGGCCCAGGCAACAGAAGGCACGGCCACCGATGGTGGAGCGATTATAATCAGGGATGCTCAGGAGGGCAGAATTTGCGGAGCGCAGACATCTCGGGGGTTGTGGGGCTGGAGGAGATTACAGAGATAGGGAGGGGGCGAGGGCCATGGAGGGATTTGTAAACAAGGATGAGAATTTTGAAATCGAGGCGTTGCTTAACCAGGAGTCAATGTAGGTCAGCGAGCACAGGGGGTGATGGGTGAGCGGGACTTGGTGCGAGTTAGGACACGGGGCAGCGAGCACAGGGGGTGATGGATGAGCGGGACTCGGTGCGAGTTAGGACACGGGGCAGCGAGCACAGGGAGTGATGGGTGAGCGGGACTCGGTGTGAGTTAGGACACGGGGCAGTGAGCACAGGGGGTAATGGGTGAGCAGGACTTGGTGCGAGTTAGGACACGGGGCAGCGAGCACAGGGGGTGATGGGTGAGCGGGACTCGGTGCGAGTTAGGACACGGGGCAGCGAGCACAGGGGGTAATGGGTGAGCGGGACTCGGTGAGAGTTAGGACACGGGGCAGTGAGCACAGGGGGTGATGGGTGAGCAGGACTTGGTGCGAGTTAGGACACGGGGGCAGCAGAGATTTGGATGAGCTGAAGTTTACGGAGGACGGCCAGGAGTGCATCGGAATAGTCGGGGCTGACATCACCAGTGGGACCCGGGTGAAAGGGAAGACCACAAGGTGTCAGTGACAAGCTTGGTCACATTTCTCACTGGGATTTGTAATGAAAGGACCTACATTGCTCTAGCGCCTTTCACATCCTCAGGATATCCCAGGTTGTGTTGTTGCCAATGTAGAGGGGCTTAGGGAAAGAGATACCCCACTCGGAAGCTGATGTTCCTTCCTGGACGCCCAGTCCAGGTCAGTGTGCAGCAGGAACAAATACCTTGCATTTATATAGCCACCGTGTCCTAACTCGCTCCGAGTCCCGCTCACCCATCGCCCCCTGTGCTCGCTGCCCCGTGGCCTAATTCGCACCGAGTCCCGCTCACCCATCACCCGCTGTGCTCGCTGCCCCGTGTCCTAACTCGCACCGAGTCCCGCTCACCCATCACCCCCTGTGCTCGCTGCCCCGTGGCCTAATTCGCACCGAGTCCCGCTCACCCATCACCCCCTGTGCTCGCTGCCCCGTGTCCTAACTCGCACCGAGTCCCGCTCACCCATCACCCGCTGTGCTCGCTGCCCCGTGTCCTAACTCGCACCGAGTCCCGCTCACCCATTATCCCCTGTGCTCGCTGCCCCGTGTCCTAACTTGCACCAAGTGCCGCTCACCCATCACCCCCCTGTGCTCACTGACCTACATTGGCTCCCAGTCCGGCAAAGCTTCGAACTTAAAACTCACATCCTCATTCAAATCCCCCGCGTGTCAGCCGTGGCTCAGTGGGTACACACTCGCCTCGGAGTCAGAAGGTTGTGGGTTCAAGCCCCACTTCAGGGACTGAATAACAGAATCCCAGGCTGACACTCCCAGTGCAGTACTGAGGGAGCGCCACACTGTCGGAGGGGCAGTACTGAGGGAGCGCCGCACTGTCGGAGGGGCAGTACTGAGGGAGCGCTGCACTGTCGGAGGTGCCATCTTTCGGATGAGACGTTAAACCGAGGCCCCGTCTGCTCTCTCAGGTGGACGTAAAAGATCCCACGGCCACTATTGGAAGAAGAGCAGGGGAGTTCTCCCCAGTGTCCTGGGGTCAATATTTATCCCTCAATCAACATAACAAAAAACAGATTATCTGGGTCATTATCACATTGCTGTCTGTGGGAGCTTGCTGTGCACAAATTGGCTGCCGCGTTTCCCACATTACAACAGTGACTACGCTCCAAAAGTACTTCAT
Organism: Pristiophorus japonicus; assembly: GCF_044704955.1. Taxonomy (NCBI): domain Eukaryota; kingdom Metazoa; phylum Chordata; class Chondrichthyes; family Pristiophoridae; genus Pristiophorus; species Pristiophorus japonicus. The sequence continues at coordinate 89,270,159 of NC_091996.1, read as the reverse complement.
TGGCTGTAAAGCGCTTTGGGACGTCCGGTGGTCGTGAAAGGAGCTATATAAATGCAAGTCTTTCATTCGTTCTTTCTTTCACGCCCCCATGGCATCTAGAAGTATAAGTATTAATTCCGAAGTCACTGTTGTCATGTAGGGAAACACCTCAGCCAACCTGGGCATGGCAAGATCCCACGAACAGCAACGCTGTAAATGAACAGTTAGTCAGCTTTCGGCGAGCTTGGTTGAGGGAGGGATCTTGGCCAAGACTCTGGCAGATCAATTTTGGTAGGGGAAATTTCGCGTCCACCTGAGAGAGCAGACGGGGCCTCGGTTTAACATCTCATCCCGAAGATGGCCCCTCCGACAGTGCGATGCTCCCTCAGTACTGCCCTCCGACAGTGCGGCGCTCCCCCAGTACTGCCCTCCGACAGTGCAGCGCTCCCTCAGTACTGCCCCTCCGACAGTGCGGCACTCCCTCAGTACCGCCCCTCCGACAGTGCGGCACTCCCTCAGTACTGCCCCTCCGACAGTGCGGCACTCCCTCAGTACCGCCCCTCCGTCAGTGTGGCGCTCCCTCAGTACTGCCCCTCCGACATTGCGGTGCTCCCTCAGTACTGCCCCTCCGACAGTGCGGCACTCCCTCAGTACCGCCCCTCCGACAGTGCGGCGCTCCCCCAGTACTGCCCCTCCGACAGTGCGGCGCTCCCTCAGTACTGCCCCTCCGACAGTGCGGCACTCCCTCAGTACCGCCCCTCCGACAGTGCGGCACTCCCTCAGTACCGCCCCTCCGACAGTGCGGCGCTCCCTCAGCACCGTCCCTCCGACAGTGCGGCGCTCCCTCAGAACTGCCCCTCCGACAGTGCGGCACTCCCTCAGTACTGCCCCTCCGACAGTGCGGCACTCCCTCAGCACTGCCTCTCCGACAGTGCGGCACTCCCTCAGTACTGCACTGGGAGTGTCAGCCTGGAGTGGGACTTGAATCCACGACCTTCTGACCCAGAGGACAAGCTGACACACGGAGCTTGACGAGAACAGTTTGAGGGATGGTGGCGATACGCGAGGACCCGTGTGGGGGGGGGGGGGGGGGGGGAGGGGGCGGGGGGAGGGGGGAGGGTTACCTCCCATCGAACGAGATCGGCCCACAGGCATGACCCCAACTAGGAACCGCATCGGACATCAGGAGGAGGGCACAGTTGTACCTCTGTGCTCCTTGGTGTCTCTGCTTGGCCGGTTATAGGGGGAAATGGAGGCAACTTCGGGCCATCAAGAGTCTTTCGGACATTTTTTATGTGATTCTTGTGCTTTAGGGATCTCAGTATTGGGAAATGCAACTCGCACTATATCATGCACCCAGCATGGCATCAAACACTCCCAGGGCAGGTACAGGGGGTTAGATACAGAGTAAAGCTCCCTCTACACTGTCCCATCAAACACTCCCGGGGCAGGTACAGCACAGGGTTAGATACAGAGTAAAGCTCCCTCTACACTGTCCCATCAAACACTCCCAGGGCAGGTACAGGGGGTTAGATACAGAGTAAAGCTCCCTCTACACTGTCCCCATCAAACAATCCCAGGGCAGGTACAGCACGGGGTTAGATACAGAGTAAAGCTCCCTCTACACTGTCCCCATCAAACACTCCCAGGGCAGGTACAGCATGGGGTTAGATACATAGTAAAGCTCCCTCTACACTGTCCCATCAAATACTCCCAGGGCAGGTACAGCACGGGGTTCGATACAGAGTAAAGCTCCCTCCACACTGTCCCATCAAACACTCCCAGGGCAGGTACAGCACGGGGTTAGATACAGAGTAAAGCTCCCTCTACACTGTCCCATCAAACACTCCCAGGGCAGGTACAGCACGGGGTTAGATACAGAGTAAAGCTCCCTCTACACTGTCCCATCAAACACTCCCAGGGCAGATACAGCACGGGGTTAGATACAGAGTAAAGCTCCCTCTACACTGTCCCATCGCTGTGTCTTTGGCCCAATTTGGGAAGAGCGGCCCCTAGTGCACCAAAGTGGTATTTCTCATGACCCGTACTGTGGCCCTTGGGGTCGCCAATTTGTGCGATGCTCAGTCCCCGAGTTTCAGCGTGCGCATTGCTCACCGGTGCCTCCGACATGAGAACGGGGTGCAGGTTTGGCTCAGACTTGATGTGCTTGGTGTAGGTGTGATCCAGAATCGCCTGGAAACAATCCCAGTCCTCAACTGTATGGGAATAAGACGGGAAAAAGGACAGTATAAACCCAGCAATGAGGACTGGAGAGAGAAACAACCAGAGAGAGAAAGAAAGGGAGGGAGAGAGAAAAAAAAAATGAGTGAAAGAATGAGAGAGAAAGAACAGAAGAGAGAGAAAGAACAGGAGAGAGATAGAGAGAAAGGAGGACAGAGTGAAAGAGAGAGGGATTGAAAGAGAGAGGGTTTGAAAGAGAGAGGGATTGAAAGAGAGAGGGATTGAAAGAGAGAGGGATTGAAAGAGAGAGGGAAAGAGGTAGAGAGAAAGAGGGAAAGAAAGAGATAGAGAGAAAGAGATAGAGAGAGAAGAGAGCGAAAGGAGGACAGGGTGAAAGAAAGAGGGAAAGAAAGAGATAGAGAGAAAGAGATAGAGAAAGAAGAGAGCGAAAGGAGAACAGGGTGAAAAAAAGAGGGAATGAAAGAGAGAGGGAAAGAAAGAGTGTGAAAGAAAGAGTGTGAAAGAGAGGGAAGGAGAGAAAGAATGAAAGAGTGAGAAAGAAAGAGAGGAGGGAGAGAGAAAGAGAGAATGAAGGAGTGAGACAGAAAGGGGAGACAGAGAGAGAAAGAAAGGGCGAGAGAGAAAAGAATGAAAGAATTTGTGAGAAAGAGAGGAGAAAGAAAGTGAAAGAAAGAGAGGAGAAAGACAAAGGAGGGGAAAGAGAGAGAGAGAGAGTGCGAATGAGAGAAAGAAAGGGGGAGAGAGAAAGAGAGAGAAAGAAAGAGAAAGAAACAAAGAAAGAAAGATCGAAGTTAGGCATAAAGAAAGAAGAGAACAGAGAAATAGAGGAGAGCAAAGACCCCGGAGAAACGCAGGAAGTGAAAGTGAGAGAGTGAGCAGAAACAGAGCCAACAGCGAATCAGTTAGTTTGCCGAAAAAGCAAGCACGCGAAAAGGCAATTCAACTCTGACTGACCTCTGCCAGTATTTACTTAACAGCAATTAGCCTTCTGTGACCTTAAAGGGACACAAGGTCATCTTAGCAGCAAAATAATACACTAAGCATCATGTGTTGTAAGGTTCATGACCTTTAACCCATGAACCCGCTGCCCGAAAGGGCGGTGGGAGCAGATTCAACCGTACCTTTCAAAAGGGGAATACTTGAAAAGGAGAAATTTTCCGGGCGATGGGGGAAACGAGAGGGAGGGAGGGGGTGACAGTGGGACTAACTGGGTTGCTCTTTCGATGAGTCGAATGGCCCCTGTCTGTGCTGTTTGATGCTACGTGCCATCCAACAGCACCAAGGGAAATCCGCTCTGTATTCTGTACTAGGTATGCGTTGGATGTGTACATGGTGCAGCTTATGTACACGTTTCTGACTGGGACAGAGCTCACCTCGTATCCAAGGTAGGTGCTGCACGGAATGAGCAAGGCCAGAGTGATCTCCTAGACTACTTCCGATCACCATTTGCTTTTATTCACTCACGGGATGTTGCGTGACCACCATTTATTGCCCATCCCCAACAACCGAGTGACTTGCCGGTGGCTATTTAAGAGAGGTGTGAGCGACAGAGGTCAAGAGAGCAACTGGTTTGGACGTCACCAAGATCCAGGTCGGTGATTGGAGCGTGGGCAGGTACAGCAGGAGCGACGAGATCGGGGCCCAGGAGAGGCGAGAGTTCGGGGGCCCAGGAGAGGCGAGGGCCCAGGGGCAGCACGGGCCCAGCCCACACTGCGATACGAGTGCTTCATGGCAAGCGAGCCCCAGGTGGGCAGAGGAAACGTTTCAAGGGACTACCCTCAAAGCCTCCCTGATAAAATGCAACATCCCCCACCGACACCTGGGAGTCCCTGGGCCAAAGACCAGTCCGCCCTCAGTGGACTCCCAGGTGTTGGTGGGCGCTGAGCACCTCGAGTCTCGTCGCCGAGAGCGTGCAGAAAACAAGCGCAGGCAGCGGAAGGAGCGTGCGGCAAACCAGTCCCACCCACCCCCTTCCCTCAACCACTGTCTGTCCCACCTGTGACAGGGACTGTAATTCCCCTATGGGACTGTTCGGTCACCCGTGAACTCACCTTTAGAGTGGAAGCAAGTCTTCCTCGATTCCGAGGGACTGCCTGTGATGATGACATTACAGACGTTACAAATTTGACCCGAGTATTCAATCCGGTTCGGCACCTCTCCCAGGAGATCACATGGCTATCCGATGGGGTGTGGAGTAATGGTCCCTTTAAATTGTGCGTGGCTATGCAGTAATCGCAAGGTCCCGTGCGGCTCAGTCACAAACTTTTCCAATTTGAAATACTGTGCATGCGCATAAATTTAAAGGGACCCCGCGCTGAAATACACAGGACGTTGGTGGGGAGTGTCTATATCACCAGGTGCGAGGCAGTATAGGTGTGTAGGACAATTTGCATGGATCAGGGGGTCTGTTCCTGCCCACCATTGTCCGTCTGTTAGGTACTCTATAGTTGCTGTATTGCAAAATGCTGCAGTACAGAGAGACCTGGGGATCCTTGTGCATGAAACACAAAAGGTTAGCATGCAGGTACAGCAAGTGATCAGGAAGGCCAATGGAATGTTGGCCTTTATTGCAAAGAGGGATAGAGTATAAAAGCAGAGAAGTCCTGCTACAACTGTACAGGGTATTGGTGAGGCCACACCTGGAGTACTGCGTGCAGTTTTGGTCTCCGTATTTAAGGAAGGATATACTTGCATTGGAGGCTGTTCAGAGGAGGTTCACTCGGTTGATTCCGGAGATGAAGGGGGTTGACTTATGAGGAAAGGTTGAGCAGGTTGGGCCTAAACTCATTGGAGTTTAGAAGGACAAGAGGTGTCCTTATTGAAACTTATGAGATAAAGAGGGGGCTCGACAAGGTGGATGCAGAGAGGATGTTTCCCCTCATGGGGGAAACTAAAACTAGGGGGCATAGTCTTAGAATAAGGGGCCGCCCATTTAAAACGGAGATGAGGAGAAATTTCTTCTCCAGAGGGTCGTAAATCTGTGGAATTCTCTACCCCAAAGAGCTGTGGAGGCTGGGTCATATTTAAGGCGGAGATAGACAGATTTTTGAGCGATAAGCGAGTGAAGGGTTATGGGGAGCGGGCGGGGAAGTGGAGCTGAGTCCATGATCAGATCAGCCATGATCTTATTGAATGGCGGAGCAGGCTCGAGGGGCCGAATGGCCGACTCCTGCTCCTATTTCTTATGTTCTTATGTATTACAAATAGTATTTTAGTTATAATGGTATTAACGATTTAGATTTTGGCATCAAAACACACTTTTAAAATTTGAGATTGTCACTGAATTGGGGGGGTGATCATCAATACTGGGGAGAACTGCAACAAATTACAGGGGAACATTAATAAACTTGTAGAATTTGCATAGAATTGGCAAATGAAGTTCAACACAGATAAACGTGAGGTTTACATTTTGTTCGGCAGAATAGGGAGGTCACTTATTACTGGGAGGGTGCAAGTCTGGGTGGGGTAGAGGAACCAGTGGATCTCGGAGTACAAATACACAAATCACTAAACGTTGCGACACAGGTGAACAAGGCCATAAAAAGGCAAACCAGGAACTAGGGTTTATTTCTAGAGGGATAGAATTGAAAAGTAGGGAAGTTATGCTAAACCTGTATCGAACCGTGGTTAGACCACACTGGGAGCACTGCGTGCAGTTCTGGTCGCCATATTATAAACAGGATACAGAGGCACTGGAGAGGGTGCAGAGAAGATTTACAAGGATGATACCAGAAATGCGAGGGTGTACATATCAAGAAAGGATGAACAGGCTGGGTCTCTTTTCTCTTGAAAAAAAGCAGAGGGGTGACCTAATTGAGGTCTTTAAAATGATGAAAGGTTTTGATGGAGTGGATACAGAGAGAATGTTTCCACTTGTGGGGAAGAGCATAACTAGAGTCCGTCAATATAAGATCGTCACCCAGAAATCCAATGGGGAATTCAGGAGAAACCCCTTTACCCAGAGAGCGGTGAGAATGTGGAACTCACTGCCACAGGGAGGGGTTGAGGCGAATAGTATCGATGCATTTAAGGGGAGGCTGGAAAAGCGCATGGGGGAGAAGGGAATAGAGGGTTACGCTGATAGAGTGAGATGAGGAAAGACGGGAGGAGGCTCGAGTGGGGCATAAACGCCGGCATGGACTGGTTGGGCCGAACGGCCTGTGTCTGTGCTGTATGTCCTGTGTAATTGCCGGCACCTTATTGAGCTCAGAGTTATCAAACCACGTGCGGGCACTGGGAGACATGAGGGTCAAGCGGCGATGGTCCCCACAGTGGAACAGCAGGCTGGCAGTCGTCATCTGGGCTCACCCGTGACGACTGGCCTCTTGGGGCAGCAAGTGGAGGCGGGGCCAGTGCCCAAGCAGCCAATCAGGGAGAGAGTGATTCAGGAAAGGAACTGGAAGAGGGTGAAGGAGGAGTGGGAACTGAGTGGCTAAAAGAAGTCACGCCTACAGTGCAGCTATTAAAGCATACGGGATCCGGGGCTGTATATATAGAGGCAGGAAGCCAGGAAGTCACGCTAAACTTGTGGTGCGGCCCCAACTGTCTCCAATTCTGGGCACCAGAAGCAGGTGAAAGCCTTGGAGAGATTGACGAGGATGGTTCCAGGGATGAGGGACTTCAGTTACGTGGGTAGACTGGAGAAGCTGGGGTTGTTCTCCTCGGAGCAGAGAAGGTTGAGAGGAGATTTGATCGAGGTGTTCGGAATCACGAGGGGTCTGGACAGAGTAGATCGAGAGAAACTGTTCCCATTGGTGGAAGGGTCGGGAACCAGAGGGACACAGATTTAAGGCGATTGGCAGAAGGACCAAAGGCGACACGAGGGAAAACGTTTTTACGCAGCGAGTGGTTAGGATCCGGAACGCGCTGCCCGAGAGGGCGGTGGAGGCAGACTCAATCGCGGCTTTCAAAAGGGAGTTGGGATAAGTACCTGAAGGAAAAGAATGTGCAGGGCTCCGGGGAAAGGGCGGGGGGGGGGGGGAGTGGGACTGGCTGAGGTGCTCTTGCAGAGAGCCGGCACGGGCTCCGACGGGCCGAATGGCCTCTTGCTGTGCTGTAACCGTGCTGTGATTCTATTCTATAACCAGAGGGCACAGATTTAAGGCGATCGGCAGATGAACCAGAGGTGACGCGAGGGAAAATCTTTTTACGCGCCGAGTGGTTAGGATTAGGAACGCACTGCCCGAGAGGGTGGTGGAGGCAGATTCAATAGTAAGGCAATTGGATAAATAATTCAAGGAGAAAAAAAATTGCAGGGATACGGGGAAAGAGCGGGGGGGGGGGGGGGGGAGTGAGACCGACGGGATCGCTCTTCGACAGAGCCGGTGCGGACTTGATGGGCCAAATGGCGTCCTTCTGTACCGTATCATTCTATGATTCTGTGCCCCTCCACCCCCCCCCCTCAGTCAGTCACTCACTCATTGCATTCTTCAGAGGAGAAATGACCTCCACGCCCTCCCTGGGGACGTGGAGTGAGTTGGTGTCGATGTAGTACATCTTCCCCGACTTCGAGTCCTTCTCACCGTCGATCTCCATCGCTGCCTCGTCGTGGTTGAGGAGCCCCACTGTTGTCGGGAAATCCGCCTGAAAAACCGAGTGGAGAGCATTTGCTTCATGGGTCTTTCTGCTTAAAATTCGTCGCAACACATTTCTAGGAAGGACCAGTTGGGCTTATGAGCAAAAGGTTTAACAATCGCACTCCACGTTACCAGTTCATCCACCAGGCTCACAACTGCATACCTCATCCCCCCCCGAACCCAACGGGTCGGGGTTTTATTGAGTCCTGTGAACATCACGTGACTGGCTAAGTCCCTCCCAGCTCAACAGCTCAACCAATCGGTGAGCATCCTCATTGCACCGAGGATCAAAGGGTGAGGGGGAAAACTAAATGTGCGTTTGAGTCTCTCCTCTCAGAGTGAAATCAGGAACAAAAGGGACGCAGAATTTGTAGATCTGTCCATCCCCTTTAATGTCAAGAACATCACACAAGTATATGACGCACGGACCTTCAGTCAGAGAGGGAAGGATTGGGAGCGGGACGAAAGGTTTGATCAAACAGGTGTTTTTTTTTTTAAAAAGGAGGGACGTGGAGAGCGTTAGGGAGGGAATTCCAGAGAGATATTCGGGCAGGTAGAGGGCAAAACTCCCTCTACAATGTCCCATCAAACACTCACAGGGCAGGTACAGCACGGGGTTAGATACAGAGTAAAGCTCCCTCTACACTGTCCCATCAAACACTCCCAGGGCAGGTACAGCACGGGGTTAGATACAGAGTAAAGCTCCCTCTACACTGTCCCATCAAACACTCCCAGGGCAGGTACAGCACGGGGTTAGATACAGAGTAAAGCTCCCTCTACACTGTCCCATCAAACACTCCCAGGGCAGGTACAGCACGGGGTTAGATACAGAGTAAAGCTCCCTCTATACTGTCCCATCAAACACTCCCAGGGCAGGTACAGCACTGGGTTAGATACAGAGTAAAGCTCCCTTCACACTGTCCCATCAAACACTCCCAGGGCAGGTACAGCACTGGGTTAGATACAGAGTAAAGCTCCCTCTACACTGTCCCATCAAACACTCCCAGGGCAGGTACAGCATGGGTTAGATACAGAGTAAAGCTCCCTCTACACTGTCCCATCAAACACTCCCAGGGCAGGTGCAGCACGGGGTTAGATACAGAGTAAAGCTCCCTCTACACTGTCCCATCAAACACTCCCAGGGCAGGTACAGCACGGGGTTAGATACAGAGTAAAGCTCCCTCTACACTGTCCCATCAAACACTCCCAGGGCAGGTACAGCACTGGGTTAGATACAGAGTAAAGCTCCCTCTACACTGTCCCATCAAACACTCCCAGGGCAGGTGCAGCACGGGGTTAGATACAGAGTAAAGCTCCCTCAACACTGTCCCATCAAACACTCCCAGGGCAGGTACAGCACGGGGTTAGATACAGAGTAAAGCTCCCTCTACACTGTCCCATCAAACACTCCCAGGGCAGGTACAGCACTGGGTTAGATACAGAGTAAAGCTCCCTTCACACTGTCCCATCAAACACTCCCAGGGCAGGTACAGCACTGGGTTAGATACAGAGTAAAGCTCCCTCTACACTGTCCCATCAAACACTCCCAGGGCAGGTACAGCACTGGGTTAGATACAGAGTAAAGCTCCCTTCACACTGTCCCATCAAACACTCCCAGGGCAGGTACAGCACTGGGTTAGATACAGAGTAAAGCTCCCTCTACACTGTCCCATCAAACACTCCCAGGGCAGGTACAGCACGGGGTTAGATACAGAGTAAAGCTCCCTCTACACTGTCCCATCAAACACTCTCAGGGCAGGTACAGCACGGGTTAGATACAGAATAAAGCTCCCTCTACACTGTCCCATCAAACACTCCCAGGGCAGGTACAACACGGGGTTAGACACAGAGTAAAGCTCCCTCTACACTGTCCCATCAAACACTCCCAGGGCAGGTACAGCACGGGTTAGATGTAGATGAAGATCTCTTGGTCTTGTCCGTCGAATGCTCTTCACACACCCAATCTCAGGAACCAACCCTCTCCTACGCCAATCTGAGCTTCCCCAAGGCCTCACCGCAGTCGGCCCTTGTGCTGACCTTGACCCCGAATGTGGCCAGTTATTCCCCACTGACCCCTTCGACAGAGAGCGAGTTCCTTATCTCAGCCAAGTTGACTCACTACCGTGAACCTTAACTGGCTCCTGGCTGGCCTTAGTATTTGCTTCGCTTAAGAATCCGTAGCAACACATTGCTATTAAGAACTATTTGGTTTATTAGCAAAAAGTTGAACAATCACACGACACATTACGAGTTCATTCACCGGGCTCACAACCACTTGCCCCATTGTGGATCCCCCGAACCCAACTGGCTGGGGTTTTATTGAGTCTTGTGAACATCACGTGACTGGCTAAGCCACTCACAACTCAACAGCTCTACCACTATTTTAAATTAAACAGTGCCCCCTTGTTGAAGGGTCACAGTGACTCGAACCCACAAATCAGCAAGTAATCGTAGAATCACAGTAATTTACAGCACGGGAGGAGGCCATTCGGCCCATCGTGTCCGCGCCGGCCGACAAAGAGCCACCCAGCCCAATCCCACTTTCCAGCTCTCGGTCCATAGCCCTGCAGGTTACGGCACTTCAAGTGCACATCCAAGTACTTTTTAAATGTGGGGAGGGTTTCTGCCTCTACCACCCTTTCAGGCCGTGAGTTCCAGACCCCACCGCTCTCTGGGTGAAGGAATTTCCCCTCATATCCCCTCTAAACCGCCTACCAATGACTTTAAATCTATTAAAAACCATTTACTTTAAATTAAACCTTAAGGGGAACCTTAACAGATGAAATTAAAATTTGGTTGCCGGGGAGTGATGATGCACTCCAGTCCCTCCGGCGCCCACCTCTCGCGGAAGGCCGCGAGCGTACCGGTGGGCACCGCGTGCTCCATCTCCAGGGACACCCCGGCTCGGATGTAACCGCGGCAGAGAGGCAGGCAGTGGGGCTGAACGACCCCCTCGACCGCCCGCTGCCTGGACCGGCTGATGGCCCCCTTGGCCGTGCCCAGGAGCAGTCCTACGAGGAGGCCCTCGGACCTGCCCTGCTCCCCTCCGCACCGGGTGCCCAAAGATCAGGAGCGCGGGACTGAAGTGCGGGCAGAATTTGAGGAGCAGACCCCTTCAAATATTGGAAGAGGGGCTGCAACCTCGCACACTCAACTTACACGTGGAACACGGACTGCTCCAGACCGCAGAAATTGCAGGCGGCCTGGGAGCCCGTGAACCGACTTAAAAACCGATTGCACGGGACTGCCCCGTGCAACACCCTCCAGGCCAAGTTCCCCAATAAATAGAGGGAGGACTCCCGCGACGAGCGCACTCCATTGGGGATCCCCGTCTCCTCCGGACGGCAAGATGGTGCGCCATGGCGTGTCCGGACGGCAGACGAGGATGGCAAGGTGGAGAGTGTGCAGGAGCAGCCCGTACAGGAATCCCCCTCCGCGCAGAACTGAAAGGCACGGAGGGGATTTCCCCGAGGAGGCTCGAGTTGTGAGGCGCCGGCTCCCGAGGGAGGTTCCGGGCCTTGGCGCAAACGAGGAGTTCCGTCCGGACGGGGGGTCGATTACAGCGCTGCAAACCTGTGAGTAGGCCCACAGGCGCCCGCGTTACAGCCAGCATCACGGGCCTGCCTGCAACGCACCACAAGCCACACCTCCCAGCCACGGGGAGGCCCACTGGGCAGCCCAAGGTTGGAAAGGGCAGCGGAGAGCATGGGGGAAGTCAGGGAGTAATGGTGAGGGGTCGTCGCGCTTGGGGCTGAAAGGGCTGTAGGTTGTCGAAGGAGGAGACTGAGGGTGGTAAGGGGTTCTGTCCAACGATACGTTCAGGGCAGGAGCAATGAGTGAAGACGGAGGGAGGAGGAGGAGGACCGTCCAGGAGACCCTGCAGCAGCAAGGTTTGGGGGCAGCACTGAGAGAGGGACCGGCAAGGTTGTGATGGGGAGAGGTTGCCAGGGGGGCGAGGGAGGGGCGAGGGAGGAGGGGTGGGGGAGGGGGAGGAGGGGTGGGGGAGGAGGGGTGGGTGAGGGGAGGAGGGGTGGGGGAGGGGAGGGAGGGGTGGGGGAGGGGAGGGGAGGGAGGGGAGGGAGGGGGAGGGGTGGGTGAGGGGAGGAGGGGTGGGTGAGGGGAGGAGGGGTGGGTGAGGGGAGGAGGGGTGGGTGAGGGGAGGAGGGGTGGGTGAGGGGAGGAGGGGTGGGTGAGGGGAGGAGGGGTGGGTGAGGGGAGGAGGGGTGGGTGAGGGGAGGAGAGGTGGGTGAGGGGAGGAGAGGTGGGTGAGGGGAGGAGGGGTGGGTGAGGGGAGGAGGGGTAGGGGAGGGGAGGAGGGGTAGGGGAGGGGAGGAGGGGTAGGGGAGGGGAGGAGGGGTAGGGGAGGGGAGGAGGGGTGGGGGAGGGGAGGAGGGGTGGGGGAGGGGAGGAGGGGTGGGGGAGGGGAGGAGGGGTGGGTGAGGGGAGGAGGGGTGGGTGAGGGGAGGAGGGGTGGGTGAGGGGAGGAGGGGTGGGTGAGGGGAGGAGGGGTGGGTGAGGGGAGGAGGGGTGGGTGAGGGGAGGAGAGGTGGGTGAGGGGAGGAGGGGTGGGTGAGGGGAGGAGGGGTGGGTGAGGGGAGGAGGGGTAGGGGAGGAGGGGTAGGGGAGGGGAGGAGGGGTAGGGGAGGGGAGGAGGGGTAGGGGAGGGGAGGAGGGGTGGGGGAGGGGAGGAGGGGTGGGGGAGGGGAGGAGGGGTAGGGGAGGGGAGGAGGGGTGAGGCGAGGATGGGTGGGGGAGGGGAGGAGAGTTGGGGGAGGGGAGGAGGGGTGGGAGGAGGGGTGGGTGAGGGGAGGAGGGGTAGGGGAGGGGAGGAGGGGTAGGGGAGGGGAGGAGGGGTAGGGGAGGGGAGGAGGGGTAGGGGAGGGGGGAGGGGGGGTGAGGCGAGGATGGGTGGGGGAGGGGAGGAGAGTTGGGGGAGGGGAGGAGGGGTGGGGGAGGTGAGACGGGGTGGGGAGGTGAGGCGGGGTGGGGGAGGTGAGGCGAGGATGGGTGGGGGAGGGGAGGGAGGGGTGAGGGAGGGGAGGAGGGGTGAGGGAGGAGAGGAGGGGTAGGGAGGGGGGAGGGGGGGTGAGGCGAGGATGGGTGGGGGAGGGGTGGGGGGAGGAGGGGTGGGGGAGGGGAGGAGGGGTGAGGGAGGGGAGGAGGGGTGGGGGAGGTGAGGCGGGGTGGGGGGAGGAGGGGTGGGGGAGGGGAGGAGGGGTGAGGGAGGTGAGGCGAGGATGGGTGGGGGAGGGGAGGAGGGGTGGGGGAGGTGAGACGGGGTGGGGAGGTGAGGCGGGGTGGGGGAGGTGAGGCGAGGAGGGGTGGGGGAGGTGAGACAGGGTGGGGGAGGTGAGACAGGGTGGGGGAGGTGAGACAGGGTGGGGGAGGTGAGACGGGGTGCGGGAGGTGAGGCGGGGTGGGGGAGGTGAGGCGGGGTGGGGGAGGAGGGGTGGTGGAGGGGAGGAGGGGTGGTGGAGGGGAGGAGGGGTGGTGGAGGGGAGGAGGGGTGAGGGAGGAGGGGTGAGGGAGGAGGGGTGAGGGGGGGAGAGAGGGGATAGGGCTATACGCCGGCATGGGAACTTAGGAACAGGAGGAGGCCATTCAGCCCCTCGAGCCTGTCCCACCACTCGATGAGATCACGGTTGATCTGCGACCTAACTCCATATCATTTGCCCCGTATCCCTTAATACCTTTGGTTAACAGAAAGCTATCAATCTCTGATTTAAAATTAACAATTGACCCCCTGCATCGATTGCCATTTGCGAAAAAGAGTTCCAAACCTCTCCCACCCTGTGTGTGTAGAAGTGTTTCCTAATTTCACTCCTGAAAGGTCTGGCTCTAATCTTTAGACTCTGCCCCTAGTCCCAGACTCCCCAACCAGCGGGAACAGGATCTCTCTGTCTACTCTATCTGTTCCCCGTAATATCCTGAAAACCTCGATTAGATCACCCCTGAACCTTCTAAATTTCAGGGATATTTTAATCAGCGATGCACCCGGACCCCCAAGACTCCCACTGTATTTTCACCATTTAGAAAGTTCCCTGTTCTATCCCTTATAGGTCCAATGGATAACCTCACGTTTGCCAACATTGAAATCCATTTGCCTCCATTCTGCTCATTCACTTAACCTGTCGATATCCGCTGTTAATTTATGCTTCTCTCTACACTGCCTGCAATGCTGCCTATCGTTGTGTCAGCGGCAAATTTGGATATATGACTTTCTATGCCATCATCTCGGTTGTCAACAAATACAGTGAATATTTAGGCCCCAACACAGACCCCTGCGGGGCCGGAGAAGGAACCTGGCTCCATCACCAATACTGTACCTTGGGGCAGTCCTCTCCAGCATAACCCGCTCGCACGGTGTAGGAGCCGATGTCAAAGACCAGAGCACCCACCTCATCTGGTGGAGAGAGAAGGCGACACGGTTAGCAGGACTGCGGAGATACGCTAATGCAACGCACGGCAACAGGATACACAGCAACCGGACGCACGGGCAACCGGACGCACGGCAACGGGACGCACGGCAACGGGAAGCACGGTAACGGGAAGCACGGCAATGGGAAGCACGACAACGGGTTGCATGGCAATGGGATGCACGGCAACGGGAAGCACGGCAACGGGTCGCACGGCAACAGGAAGCACGGCACCGGTCGCACGGCAACAGGTCGCACGGCAATGGGAAGCACGGCACCGGTCGCACGGCAACGGGTCGCACGGCAACGGGAAGCACGGAAACGGGTCGCACGGCAACAGGAAGCACGGCACCGGTCGCACGGCAACAGGTCGCACGGCAATGGGAAGCACGGCACCGGTCGCACGGCAACGGGTCGCACGGCAACGGGAAGCACGGCAACAGGAAGCACGGCAACGGGTCGCACGGCACCAGGTCACAGCAGATACCACATCAGTCATGAGCTGCACACCTGTGACTACTCACGAGTCCGTGCCCTTCGAGCGGCGATCCCCACCGGGACCAGCGGATTTATTTGTTTATTTGTTCTATTCCTTGAAGCCTCCCTCTTTGACCAAGCTCTTGGCAGGAGAGGCCTTCTCCTGCTCCTATCTTCCAATCCTCTCCCGGCCGGCCTCCCATCCTCCAATCTCCACAAACTCGAGCTCATCCAAGTCTCTGCCGCCCCGTGTCCTAACTCGCACCGAGTCCCGCTCACCCATCACCCCCTGTGCTCACTGCCCCGTGTCCTAACTCGCACCGAGTCCCGCTCACCCATCACCCCCTGTGCTCACTGCCCCGTGTCCTAACTCGCACCGAGTCCCGCTCACCCATCACCCCCTGTGCTCACTGCCCCGTGTCCTAACTCGCACCGAGTCCCGCTCACCCATCACCCCCTGTGCTCACTGCCCCGTGTCCTAACTCGCACCTAGTCCCGCTCACCCATCACCCCCTGTGCTCGCTGCCCCATGTCCTAACTCGCACCGAGTCCCACTCACTCATCACCCCCTGTGCTCGCTGCCCCATGTCCTAACTCGCACCGAGTCCCGCTCACCCATCACCCCCTGTGCTCGCTGCCCCCGTGCCCTAACTCACACCGAGTCCCGCTCACCCATCACCCCCTGTGCTCGCTGCCCCGTGTCCTAACTCTCACCGAGTCCCGCTCACCCATCACCCCCTGTGCTCGCTGTCCCGTGTCCTAACTCTCACCGAGTCCCGCTCACCCATCACCCCCTGTGCTCGCTGCCCCGTGTCCTAACTCACACCGAGTCCCGCTCACCCATCACCCCCTGTGCTCGCTGCCCCGTGTCCTAACTCGCACCGAGTCCCGCTCACCCATCACCCCCTGTGCTCTCAGCCCGTGTCCTAACTCGCACCGAGTCCCGCTCACCCATCACCCCCTGTGCTCGCTGCCCCGTGTCTAACTCGCACCGAGTCCCGCTCACCCATCATCCCCTGTGCTCACTGCCCCGTGCCCTAACTCACACCGAGTCCCGATCACCCATCATCCCCTGTGCTCACTGCCCCGTGCCCTAACTCACACCGAGTCCCGCTCACCCATCACCCCCTGTGCTCGCTGACCTACATTGGCTCCCAGTCTGGCAATGTCTCAATTTTAAAATTCACATCCTTATGTTCAAATCTCTCCATGGCCCTCGTCCCTCTGGGAACAATTTCTCTCTATCTACTCTGTCGAGGCCACTCGAGATTTTATATTCCTGTAATGTATTTGTTTCGTGGGTTCTTTGCTTAAGAATCCATAGCAACACATTGCTATTAAGAACTAATTGGTTTATTAGCAAAAGGTTTAACAATCACACGACGCATTACCAGTTCATCCACCAGGCTCACAACCACCTGCCCCATCGTGGATCCCCCGAACCCAACTGGCCGGGGTTTTATTGAGTCTTGTGAACATCACGTGACTGGCTAAGCCCCTCCCAACTCAACAGCTCTACAACTATTTTGGTAAAAAGTTTAAATCAAAGGGCCCCCCTTTTTTTAAGGGCAAAACCCACAAACAAACAATTAAACATTAAAGGGAACCTCATCAAATCAAATTAAATTAGAATTCTGTTCCCTGTTGAAATTATGCACTCCAGTCCCTCCGGCGCCCACCTCTCGCGGAAGGCCGCGAGCGTACCGGTGGGCACCGCGTGCTCCATCTCCAGGGACACCCTGGCTCGGATGTAACCGCGGAAGAGAGGCAGGCAGTCGGGCTGAACGACTCCCTCGACCGCCCGCTACCTGGACCGGCTGATGGCCCCCTTGGCCCTCAACAGCTCTACAAACCTGTGAGCATACTCGCAGACGCACACATTACAGGCAGAGAGATACTATTCCCGCTGGTTGGGGAGTCTGGGACTAGGGGGGGGGCGCACAGTCTAAAAATTACAGCCAGACCTTTCAGGAGTGAAATTAGGAAAGACTTCTACACACAAAGGGTGGGAGAGGTTTGGAACTCTCTTCCGCAAACGGCAATTGGTAATTTTTTAATCTGGGATTGAGAGATTTTTCGTCAAGCAAAGGTATTAAGGAACATGGGCCAAAGGCAGGAATCTCAAAGTTAGTTTGGAGATCAGCCGTGATCCCATTGAATGTTGGGACAGGCTCGAGGGACTGAATGGCCACCTCCTGTTCCTATGTTCCTGTGTTTAATTGTGCGGAGTCACTCGAGGAACTGGGGTTCCTTTGTACAGTAACCAGAGGACGCAGTTTTGAGGTGATTGACACAAGAACCGGAGGCAACATAAGGAAAAATTGTTTTTTTTACGCAGCGAGTTGTTGTGATCGGGAACGCGCTGCCTGAAAGGGCGGTGGGAGCAGGTTCAATCCTAACTTTCAAAAGGGGGAGTTGGATAAATACCTGAATGGTAAAAAATATAGGGCTATCATAGAAATTTACAGCACGGAAGGAGGCCACGTCGGCCCATCATGTCCACGCCGGCCGACAAAGAGCCACCCAGCCTTCCGTAGCCCTGCAGGTTACGGCACTTCAGGTGCACATCCAAGTACTTTTTAAATGTGGTGAGGGTTTCTGCCTCTACCACCCTTTCAGGCCGTGAGTTCCAAACCCCCACCACCCTCTGGGTGAAGACATTTCCCCTCAAATCCCCTCTAAACCTCCCCCCAATTATTTTAAATCTATGCCCCCTGGTTATTGACCCCTCTGCTAAGGGAAACAGGTCTGTCCTATCCACTCTATCCAGGCCCCTCATAATTTTATACATCTCAATAAGGTCTCCCCTCAGCCTCCTCTGTTCCAAAGAAAACAGACCCAGCCTATCCAATCTTTCCTCATAGCTAAAATTCTCCAGTCCTGGCAACATCCTGCTAAATCTCCTCTGTACCCTCTCCAGTGCAATCATATCTTTCCTGTAATGTGGTGACCAGAACTGCACGCAGTACTCCAGCTGTGGCCTAACTAGTATTTTATACAGTTCAAGCATAACCTCCTCAGCTAATAAAGGCAAGTATTCCGTATGCCTTCTTAACCACCTTCTCCACCTGGCCTGCTACCTTCAGGGATCTGTAGACCTGCACTCCCAGGTCCCTGTGTTCCTCTACACTTCTCAGTGTCCTACCATTTAATGTGTATTCCCTCGCCTTGTTACTCCCCCCCAAATGCATTACCTCACACTTCTCTGGATATGGGGAAAGAGCAGGAGGGAGTGGGATAAAATGGATAGCTTGACCAAAAAGCTGGCACATTCACGATGGGCTGAATGGCCTCCTTCTGTGCCGTATCATTCTGTGATTTTATTCTGTGATTAGAGCAGAGAAGGTTAAGAGGAGATCTGATGGAGAGGTTCAAAACGACGAGGGTTTTGACTATGTGTCAGCCATGACTCAGTGGGGAGCTCACTTGCCTCTGGGTCAGAAGGTTGTGGGTTCAAGTCCCACTCCAGGGACTTGAGCACATAAATCCAGGCTGACACTCCCAGTGGGAGCGCTGCACTGTCGGAGGTGCCATATTTCAGATGAAACGTTAAACCGAGGCCCCGTCTGCTCTCTCAGGTGGACGTAAAAGATCCCACGGCCACTATTTCAAAGAAGAGCAGGGGGGGTTCTCCCCGGTGTCCTGGGGCCAATACTTATCCCTCATAATTAAAAAAACAGATGATCTGGGTCATTATCACGTTGCTGTGTGTGGGAGCTTGCTGTGCGCATATTGGCTGCCGCGTTTCCCACATTACAACAGTGACTACACTCCAAAAGTACTTCATTGGCTGTGAAGCGCTTTGAGACATCCGGTGATCGTGAAAGGCGCTATATAAATGCAAGTCTTTCTTTCTAAGTGAATCAGGGGAAAGTATTGTCGATGAGTCGGTAACTAGAGGGTTTAAGATCATCACCAAAAGGAAATGATTTTTAAACAGAGGGCTGTCAGAACATGGAAAACAGAATCTACAATAGCTTTTAAAAAGGGAAGTGGATAAATATTTGAAATATATGGTGGCAGAATACACAGAGAGTTAGCATGTAGGTACAGCAAGCAATCGGGAAGCTAAATGGAATGTTGGCCTTTATTGCAAGGGGGATGGAGTATAACATAAGAACATAAGAAATAGGAGCAGGAGTAGGCCATATGGCCCCTCGAGCCTGCTCCGCCATTTAATATGATCATGGCTGATTCGATCATGGACTCAGCTCCACTTCCCTGCCCGCTCCCCATAACCCCTTCCTTATTCCCTTATCGTTTAAGAAACTGTCTATTTCTGTCTTAAATTTATTCAATGTCCCAGCTTCCACAGCTCTCTGAGGCAGCGAATTCCACAGATTTACAACCCTCAGAGAGAAGACATTTCTCCTCACCTCTGCCCCTTATTCTAAGATCATGCCCCCTAGTTCTAGTCTCCCCCATCAGTGGAAACATCCTTTCTACATCCACCTTGTCAAGCCCCCTCATAATCTTATACGTTTCGATAAGATCACCTCTCATTCTTCTGAACTCCAATGAGTAGAGGCCCAACCTCCACAACTTTTCCTCATAAGTCAACCCCCTCATCCCCGGAATCAACCGAGTGAATCTTCTCTGAACTGCCTCCACAGCAAGTATATCCTTTTGTAAATATGGAAACCAAAACTGCACGCAGTACCCCAGGTGTGGCCTCACCAATACCCTGTATAACTGTAACAAGGCTTCCCTGCTTTTATACTCCATCCCCTTTGCAATAAAGGCCAGGATACCATTGGCCTTCCTAATCACTTGCTGTACCTGCATACTATCCTTTTGTGTTTCATGCACCAGGACCCCCAGGTCCTGCTGTACTGCGGCATACGAGTAAAGAAGTCCTGTTGCAATGTACAGGGCCTTAGTGAGACCACACCTGGAGTATTGTGCACAGTTTCTGGCTCCTGACCTAAGGATTCATTAGACTGATTCCTGCGATGGGGGGGTTGTCCTATGAGGAGAGATTGAGTAGACTGGGCCGATATTCTCTAGAATTTAGAAGAATGAGAGGTGATCTCATTGAAACATACAACATTCTTACAGGGCTTGACAGGGTAGATGCAGGGAGGGTGTTTCCCCCGGGCTGGGGAGTCTAGAACCAGGGGTCACAGTCTCAGGATAAGGGGTCAGCCATTTAGGACTGAGATGAGGAGAAATGTCTTCACTCGGAGGGTGGTGAATCTTTGGAATTCTCTGCCCCAGAGGGCTGTGGAGGCTCAGTCGTTGAGTATATTCAAGACAGAGATCGATAGATTTATGAAGACTTGGGGAATCGAGGGATATGGGGATCGGGTGGGGAAGTGGAGTTGAGGTCGAAGATCAGCCATGATCTCACTGAATGGCGGAGCAGGCTCGAGGGGCCGAATGGCGGACTCCTGCTCCTTTTTCCTATGTTCTTATGTTTAATGGGACTGGGGGGGATATCACCTTCAGAGAGAGGGAATACGTGGAGATAGGATAGATGGGGGCAAGGACGGGGAATTTTTTTTAAGAACGGTTAGAGCACGGAAGGAGGCCATTCGGCCCGTCGAGCCCATGCTGGCTCTCTGCAAGAGCACCTCAGCCAGTCCCACCCCCCCCCCCCCCCCCGCCCTTTCCCCGTAGCCCTGCAATTTTTTTCCTTCAGGAATTTATCCAACTCCCTTTTGAAAGCCGTGATTGAGTCTGCCTCCACCACCCTCTCGGGCAGCGCATTCCAGATCCTAACCATTCGCTGCGTAAAATAAGGTTATCCTCGTGTCGCCTTTGGTTCTTCTGCCAATCGCCTTAAATCTGTGTCCTTTGGTTCTCGACCCTTCCACCAATGGGAACAGTCTCTCTCGATCTACTCTGTCTAGACCCCTCCTGATTTTGAACGACTCGATCAAATCTCCTCTCAACCTTCTCTGCTCCGAGGAGAACAACCCCAGCTTCTCCAGTCTATCCACATAACCGAAGTCCCTCATCCCTGGAACCATTCTCAGAAATATTTTCCGCACCCTCTCTAAGGCCTTCACATCCTGCCTAAAGTGCGGTACCCAGAATTGGACACAATACTCCAGTTGGGACTGAACCAGTGTTTTATAAAGGTTCATCATAAACTCCTTGCTTTTGTACTCTGTGCCTCTATTTATGAAGCCCAGGATCCCGTAAGCTATTTCAACATAGAAATATAGAAAATAGGTGCAGGAGTAGGCCATTCGGCCCTTCGAGCCTGCACCACCATTCAATATGATCATGGCTGATCATTCACCTCAGTACCCCATTCCTGCTTTCTCTCCATACCTCTTGATCCCTTTAGCCGTAAGGGCCACATCTAACTCCCTTTTGAATATATCTAACGAACTGGCCTCAACAACTTTCTGCGGTAGAGAATTCCACAGATTCACAATTCTGAGTGAAGAAGTTTCTCCTCATCTCGGTCCTAAATGGCTTACCCCTTATCCTTAGACTGTGACCCCCTGGTTCTGGACTTCCCCAACATCGGGAACATTCTTCCTGCATCTAACCTGTCCAATCCCGTCAGAATTTTATATGTTTCTATGAGATCCCCTCTCATTCTTCTAAATTCCAGTGAATATAAGCCTAGTCGATCCAGTCTTTCTTCATATGTCAGTCCTGCCATCCCGGGAATCAGTCTGGTGAACCTTCGCTGCACTCCCTCAATAGCAAGAATGTCCTTCCTCAGATTAGGAGACCAAAACTGAACACAATATTCCAGATGTGGTCTCACCAAGGCCCTGTACAACTGCAGTAAGACCTCCCTGCTCCTATACTCAAATCCTCTCGCTATGAAGGCCAGCATGACATTAGCCTTCTTCACCGCCTGCTGTACCTGCATGCCTACCTTCAGTCATGTGATCATTCAATATAACCTGCTTTCTCAACCTGCCCTGCCACCCTCAATGCTTTGTGCACACACACACACACACATACCCCCAGGTCTCTCTGTCCATGCACCCCCTTTAAACGAAAGAGAGACTTGCATTTATATAGCGCCTTTCACGACCACTGGACGTCCCAAAGCGCTTTACAGCCAATGAAGCAATTGGATTGCACCCTTTGTTTTATATTGCCAACTGGGACGCCGGGGAAGAGCTCCTTCACCGGGAGCGAGCGGGAATAAGGGGGGGGGATAAGATGGGCGAGGGGGCAAGGACGGGGGAACGGGACCCTCTCTCTCTCTCTCTCTCTCTCTCGGAGAGCCCGCACGGGCACGATGGGCCAAATGGCCTCTCTCTCTGTGACTGTCCCATTCTCTGTGCAGCAAGCCTTGATCAGACAAGCTTTTCAACCCCCTGCAATAGCTGTAACGCTGGCACATGCAGACGCTGGCAGGTTCCCTCACAATAAACCAACAGGGCACCTTTCGCCTTGACATATAATGACTGCACACCCTTAAAATCCTCTTAAAGCGGCCTTTCAACTGATTCCCCCCCCCCCCCCCCCTCTCCCTCCCTGGCAGCCCTGCTTCTTGGTCGTCTCCCCTCAGATGTCAATGCAAGCCGACATTGGCACCAATTGCAATGAAATGCATCCTGCAACAAAAAAAAATACAACTAGCTTCTCACCTCCTCCATACACCCCGCCGCTCATGTCTGCAAGCCCCCGGTCTTGGTATTTGAGCCTTGCAATTGTTGCAACAAAATGAATTCAGCTCGCTGCTTTCATCTCCATTTGCCTTTTGACAGATTGCAACAAGAAGCGCAGCGCCCGGAGATGTATAGGAATAAAAGTCAGCCGCTTCCTCCCTGTCGCCTCAGCCTCTGCTCCTCCCGAATCTGCAGCATGCAGAGAAATATTAAAGGGGCAATTTGCAATCTGTGCTATTTTATATATCCCTCAGATGTCTGGCCAAATTAAAGGAGCGCAGGGTGGGTGAGGGAATGCACTCCCAGGGCTGCAGATAACTGAATCTAACACCCGCCCTTTCTCCCAATGCAAACCTTGCATTTACATAGAGCCTGTCATAGAATCACATAGAATGCCTTTAACCATCTCAAATCGCCTTATCGCCAATGAAGTACTTTTGGAGTGCGGTCACTGTTGTAATGTGGGAAACGCCAAGTTGCGCACAGCAAGCTCCCACAAACAGCACTGTGATAATGACCCAGATAATCTGTTTTTGTTATGTTGATTAAGGGAGAAGTATTGGTCCCAGGACACCGGGGGTAACTCCCCTGTTCTTCTTTGAAATAGTGCCATAGGATTTTTTACATCCGCTTGAGAGAGCAAACGGGGGCTCGGTTTAACGTCTCATCCGAAATACGGCACCTCTGACAGTGCGGAGCTCCCTCAGTACCGCCCCTCCGACAGTGCGGCGCTCCCTCTACCACCCCTCCGACAGTGCGGCGCTCCCTCAGTACTGCCCCTCCGACAGTGCGGCGCTCCCTCAGCACTGTCCCTCCGACAGTGCGGCGCTCCCTCAGTACTGCCCCTCCGACAGTGCGGCGCTCCCTCAGCACTGTCCCTCCGACAGTGCGGCGCTCCCTCAGTACTGCCCCTCCGACAGTGCGGCGCTCCCTCAGCACTGCCCCTCCGACAGTGCGGCGCTCCCTCAGTACTGCCCCTCCGACAGTGCGGCGCTCCCTCAGCACTGCACTGGGAGTGTCGGCCTGGATTTTGTGCTCAAGTCCCTGGAGTGGGACTTGAACCCACGACCTTCTGACTCAGAGGTGAGGGTGCTACCCACTGAGCTACAGCTGACACCATAGAACGGTTACAGCACAGAAGGAGGCCATTCGGCCCGTCGAGCCCGTGTCGGCTCTCTGCAAGAGCACCTCAGCCAGTCCCACTCCCCCCGCCCTTTCCCTGTGGCCCTGCAATTATTTTCCGTCAGGTACTTATCCAATTCTCCATTGCCCAGATGTGAGACACTGGAACCAGTTCTGGGTCAGGAAGGAGCTGTACTGATGGGATGGACTCCACCTGGACCAGGATGGGACCCGTTTCCCAGCGGAAAGGGTAAATAGGGAGGTGGCAAAGGCTTTAAACTGTTAAGATGGGGGGGAGGCATCTACAAGAAACATAAGCAGCCTAAATATTATGTGGATAAATGTGAGGTTATCCTCTTTGGTGGCAAAAACAGGAAGGCAGATTATTATCTGAATGGTGACAGATTAGTAAAAGGGGAGGTGCAACGAGACCTGGGTGTCATGGTTCATCAGTCGTTGAAAGTTGGCATGCAGGTACAGCAAGCAGTGAAGAAGGCAAATGGTATGTTGGCCTTCATAGCTAGGGGATTTGAGTATAGGAGCAGGGAAGTCTTACTGCAGTTGTGCAGGGCCTTGGTGAGGCCAGACCTGGAATATTGTGTACAGTTTTGGACTCCTAATCTGAGGAAGGACATTTTTGCTATTGAGGGAGTGCAGCGAAGGTTCACCAGACTGATTCCCGGGATGGCAGGACTGACACATGAGGAGAGACTGGATCGTCTAGGCTTATACTCACTGGAATTTAGAAGAATGAGAGGGGATCTCATAGAAACATATAAAATTCTGACGGGATTGGACAGGTTAGATGCAGGAAGAATGTTCCCGATGGGGGATGTCCAGAACCAGGGGTCACAGTCTAAGGATAAGGGGTAAGCTATCTAGGACTGAGATGAGGAGAAACTTCTTCACTCAGAGAATTGTGAACCTGTGGAATTCTCTACCACAGAAAGTTGTTGAGGCCAGTTCGTTAGATATATTTAAAAGGGAGTTAGATGTGGCTCTTACGGCTAAAGAGATCAAGGGGTATGGAGAGAAAGCAGGAATGGGGTACTGAAGTTGCATGATCAGCCATGATCACATTGAATGGCGGTGCAGGCTCGAAGGGCCGAATGGCCTATTCCTGCACCTATTTTCTATGTTTCTATGTTTTCTATGTTTCTATGTTTCTATGACACTAAACTGGGAGGCGGTGTGAGCTGTGAGGAGGATGCTAAGAGGTTGCAGGGTGACTTGGACAGGTTAGGTGAGTGGGCAAATGCATGGCAGATGCAGTATAATGTGGATAAATGTGAGGTTATCCACTTTGGGGGCAAAAACACGAAGACAGAATATTATCTGAATGGCGGCAGATCAGGAAAAAGGGAGGTGCAACGAGACCTGGGTATCATGGTTCATCAGTCATTGAAAGTTGGCATGCAGGTACAGCAAGCAGTGAAGAAGGCAAATGGTATGTTGGCCTTCATAGCTAGGGGATTTGAGTATAGGAGCAGGGAAGTCTTACTGCAGTTGTGCAGGGCCTTGGTGAAGCCTCACCTGGAATATTGTGTTGAGTTTTAGTCTCCTAATCTGAGGAAGGACGTTCTTGCAATTGAGGGAGTGCAGCGAAGGTTCACCAGACTGATTCCTGGGATGGCTGGACTGACATATGAGGAGAGACTGGATCAACTGGGCCTTTATACATTGGAGTTTAGAAGGATGAGAGGGGATCTCATAGAAACATACAAGATTCTGACGGGACGGGACAGGTTAGATGCGGGTAGAATGTTCCCGATGTTGGGGGAAGTCCAGAACCAGGGGACACAGTCTTAGGATAAAGGGGTAGGCCATTCAGGACTGAGATGAGGAGAAACTTCTTCACTCAGAGAGTTGTTAACCTGTGGAATTCCCTGCCGTAGAGAGTTGTTGAGGCCAGTTCATTGGATATATTCAAGAGGGAGTTAGATATGGCCCTTACGGCTAAAGGGATCAAGGGGTATGGAGAGAAAGCAGGAAAGGGGGACTGAGGGAATGATCAGCCATGATCTTATTGAATGGCAGTGCAGGCTCGAAGGGCCAAATGGCCTACTCCTGCACCTATTTTCTACATTTCTATGTTTCTATGTAAGCCATCGACAGGGCAATACCACAGGCACCGATAGAGAGATGGCAGAAATATTAAATCATTATTTCGCTTTGGTATTTACCAGGGAGAAAGAACAGCTGGTCATGGCTTTGGATGATGAGATTAGTAATGAGATAAGTGCATTTCAAATTTTTTAAAGGGGAAATATTAAATAAACAAATCAAATTCAAAGAGGATAAAACCCCTGATCCGGATAGATTGTATCCACTCATTTTACAAAAATCTAAGGAAGAGATAGCAGAGTCATTTCTAAACGTTTTTTAATAATTCGTTAGAAAAAGGTGTAATGCCAGAGGACTGGCAGATAGCTAACGTAATACCTATATTTAAAAAGAGGGACAGAACATGCCCAGGGAATTATAGACCAGTCAGCTCAACATCGCTGGTCGGAAAAATAATGGAATCTCTACTAAAGGAGAGAATAAAAGAATAGTTAGAAATGAAAAATATAATAGCGAGAATTCAACATGGATTTCAAAAGGGAACGTCTTGCTTGACCAACAGTATTGCATTTTTGAAGAGGTAACAGAAAGAGTTGATAAGGGTAATGCAGTAGATGTAATGTATCTAGATTTTGAAAAGGCCTTCGATAAAGTACCCCATGATGAACCAAGTCAGAGAATGCAGAGTCAGGGGACAAGTAGCAGCATGGATTGCTAGCTGGCTTCAAGACAGAAAACAGAGAGTAGGGGTAAAGGGTCGCTATTCACAGGGGCAGAAGGCGGGTCGTGATGTTCCACAGGGATCAGTGCTGGGACCACTGCTGTTCACAATTTGTATTAACGATTTAGCTTTTGGAATCGAAAACATAATTTCTAAATTTGCGGATGACACCAAATTGGGGGGATGACCAATACTGGGGAGGACTGCAACAAATTACAGGGGGACATTAATAAACCTTGCAGAATGGGTAAATAATTGGCTAATGAAATTCAACATAGATAAATGTGAGGTACTGCATTTTGGTAGGAAGAATAGGGAGGTCACTTATTACTGGGATTGTGCGAGTCTGGGTGGGATAGAGGAACAAAGGGATCTCGGATACAAATACACAAATCACTAAAAGTTGCGACACAGGTTAACAAGGCCATAAAAAGGCAAACCAAGAACTAGGGTTTATTTCTAGAGGTATAGAATTGAAAAGTAGGGAAGTTATGCTAAACCTGTATCGAACCTTGGTTAGACCACACTTGGAGCACTGCGTACAGTTGTGGTCGCCATATTATAAAAAGGATATAGAGGCACTGGAGAGGGAGCAGAGGAGATTTACAAGGACGATGTCAGAAATGCGAGGGTGTACATATCAGGAAAGGATGAACAGGCTGGGTTTCTTTTCTCTTGAAAAAGGAAGGCTGAGGGGTGACCTAATAGAGGTCTTTAAAATGATGAAAGGTTTTGATCGAGTGGATACAGAGAGAGTGTTTCCACTTGTGGGGAAGAGCATAACTAGTGGCCGTCAGTATAAGATAGTCACCCAGAAATCCAATGGGGAATTCAGGAGAAACTTCTTTACCCAGAGAGCGGTGAGAATGTGGAACTCGCTGCCACAGGGAGGGGTTGAGGCGAATAGTATCGATGTATTTAAGGGGAGGCTGGACAAGCGCATGGGGGAGAAGGGAATAGAGGGTTATGCCGATAGAGTTAGATGAGGAAAGACGGGAGGAGGCTCGAGTGGGGCATAAACGCCGGCATGGCCTGGTTGGGCCCAATGGCCTGTTTCTGTGTCGTATATCCGATGTAATTCCCTTTTGAAAGCCGCGATTGAGTCTGCCTCCACCAGCCTCTCGGGCAGTGCATTCCAGATCCTAACCACTCGCTGTGTAAAAAAGTCTTTCCTCGTGTCGCCTTTGGTCCTTCTGCCAATCGCCTTAAATCTGTGTCCTCTGGTTCCCGACCCTTCCGCCAATGGGAACAGTTTCTCTCGGTCTACTCTGTCCAGACCCCTCCTGATTTTGAACACCTCGATCAAATCTCCTCTCAACCTTCTCTGCTCCAAGGAGAACAACACCGGCTTCTCCAGTCTGTCCACGTAAGTGAACTAAAATATCCCAAGGCACTTCACAGGTGTAATGTGTACTCACAGATTGGTTGAGCTGTTGAGTTGGAAGGGGCTTAGCCAGCCAGGTGATGTTCACAAGACGCAATAAAACCCCGGCCAGTTGGGTTCGGGGGGGATCCACGAGGGGGCAGGTGGTTGTGAGCCTGGTGGATGAACTGGTAATTGTCATGTGATTGTTAAACCTTTGCTAATAAACCAACTAGTTCTTAATAGCAATGTGTTGTTATGAATTCTTAAGCAAAGAACCCTTGAAGCAAATACATTACAACAGGAGCAGTATTAAACAAAATTTGACACTGAGCCATATAAGGAGATATCAGTGCAGGTGACCAAAAGCTTGGTCAAAGAGGTCGGTTTTAAGGCACGTCTTAAAGGAGGAGAGAGAGGCGGAGAGGTTTAGGGAGGGAGTTCCAGAGCTTGGGGCCCAGGCAACAGAAGGTACGGCCACCGATGGTGGAGTGATTATAATCAGGGATGCTCAAGACACCAGAATTAGAGGAGCGCAGATATCTCGGGGGGTTGTGGGGCTGGAGGAGATTACAGAGATAGGGAGGGGGGCGAGGGCCATGGAGGGATTTGTAAACAAGGATGAGAATTTTGAAATTGAGGGGTTCCTTACCGGGAGCTAATGTAGGTCAGCGAGCACAGGGGGTGATGGGTGAGCAGGACTCAGTGCGAGTTAGGACACGGGGCAGCGAGCACAGGGGGTGATGGGTGAGCGGGACTCGGTGCGAGTTAGGACACGGGGCAGCGAGCACAGGGGGTGATGGGTGAGCGGGACTCGGTGCGAGTTAAGACACGGGGTCAGCGAGCACAGGGGGTGATGGGTGAGCGGGACTCGGTGCGAGTTAGGACACGGGGCAGCGAGCACAGGGGGTGATGGGTGAGCGGGACTCGGTGCGAGTTAGGACAAGGGGCAGCTGAGTTTTGGATCACCTCTAGTTTACGTAGGGTAGAATGTGGGAGGCCGGCCAGGAGTGCGTTGGAATAGTCAAGTCGAGAGGCAATAAAGACATGGATGAGGGCTTCAGCAGCGGATGAGCTGAGGCAGTGGGCAGAGACAGGCGATGTTACGGAGGTGGAAATACGTGGTCTTAGTGATGCAACCGATATCTAATTCTACAAAATATTAATGATTTACATTAACCAATAAAGGAGAGGATGCAGAGATTTACCGGAATGGTACGAGGGAAGCTGGACTTCAGTCAGGTGGCAAGACATGGAGAAATTGGGATTCTTCTCCTTAGATCAGGGAAGGTTAAGCAGAGATTTAATAGAGGTGTTCAAAAGCGTTGGGAGGCGGGGAGGATAGAGTAAATAAAGATAAAATGTTTCACTTGCAGGAGGGTTGGTAAACAAAGGCCACAGATTTAAGATAATCGGCAAAAGAGCCAGAGGGACAGATGAGGAGAATTTTGTCCACACAGTTATCTGGAACACACTGCTAATATATCCCACACCCCTCACTGTAACACTGATATAGCCCACACCCCTCACTGTAACACTGATATACCCCACACCCCTCACTGTAACACTGATATACCCCACACCCCTCACTGTAACACTGATATACCCCACACCCTCACTGTAACCTACTGATATACCCCACACCCCTCACTGTAACACTGATATACCCCACACCCCTCACCGTAACACTGATATATCCCACAGTCCTCACTGTAACACTGATGTACCCAACACCCGTCACTGTAACACACTGACATACCCCACAGCCCTCACTGTAACACTGATATACCCCACACCCCTCACTGTAACACACTGATATACTCCACACCCCTCACCATAAAACTGATATATCCCACACACCTCACTGTAACACTGATATACCCCACACTCCTCACTGTAACACTGATATACCCCACACTCCACACTGTAACATACTGATATACCCCACACCCCTCACTGTAACACTGATATACCCCACAGCCCTCACTGTAACACTGATAGACCCCACGCCCCTCATTGTAACACTGATATACCACACACCCCTCACTGTAACACTCTGATATACCCCACACCCCTCACTATAACACTGATATACCCCACAACCCTCACTGGAACACTGATATATCCCACACCTCTCACTATAACACTGATATACCCCACACCCCTCACTGTAACACTGATATACCCCACAACCCTCACTGGAACACTGATATATCCCACACCTCTCACTATAACACTGATATACCCCACAACCCTCACTGTAACACTGATATACCCCACAACCCTCACTGTAACACTGATATACCCCACACCCCTCACTATAACACTCGAATATACTCCACACACCTCACTGAAACACTCTGATATATCCCACACCCCTCACTGTAAAACTCTCTGATATATCCCACAGCACTCACTGTAACAGTCTGATATACTCCACACACCTCACTGAAACACTGATATACCCCACACCCCTCACTATAAAGCTCTCTGATATACCCCACACCCTCACTGTAACAGTCTGATGTACTCCACACACCTCATTGTAACACTGATATACCCCACACACCTCATTGTAATAATCTGATATTCCCCACACCCCTCACTGTAACAGTGATATACCCAACACACCTCACTGTAACACTGATATACCCCACACCCCTCACTGTAACACTGATATACCCTACAGCCCTCACTGTAACACTGATATACCCCACACCCCTCACTGTAACACTGATATACCCCATACACCTCACTGTAACACTGATAAACCCCACACTCCTCACTGTAACACTGATATACCCTACAGCCCTCACTGTAATATACTGATATACCCCACACCCCTCATTGTAACACTGATATACCCCACACCCGTCACTGTAACACTGATATACCCCACACCCCTCACTGTAACACTGATATACCCCACAACCCTCACTGTAACACTGATATACCCCACACCCCTCACTATAACACTCTAATATACTCCAGACACCTCACTGAAACACTCTAAAATATCCCACACTCCTCACTGTAAAACTCTCTGATATATCCCACAGCACTCACTGTAACAGTCTGATATACTCCACACACCTCACTGAAACACTGATATACCCCACACCCCTCACTGTAAAGCTCTCTGATATACCCCACACCCCTCACTGCAACAGTCTGATGTACTCCACACACCTCATTGTAACACTGATATACCCCACACTCCTCACTGTAACACTGATATACCCTACAGCCCTCACTGTAACACTGATACACCCCACACACCTCACTGTAATAATCTGATATTCCCCACACCCCTCACTGTAACACTGATATACCCAACACCCCTCACTGTAACACTGATATACCCCACACTCCTCACTGTAACACTGATATACCCCACACTCCTCACTGTAACACTGATATACCCCACACCCCTCATTGTAACACTGATATACCCCACACCCGTCACTGTAACACTGATATACCCCACACTCCTCACTGTAACACTGATATACCCCACACCCCTCACTGTAACACTGATATACCCCACACCCCTCACTGTAACATACTGATATACCCCACACCCCTCACTGTAACACTGATATATCCCACAGCCCTCACTGTAATATACTGATATATCCCACACCCCTCACTGTAATAACCTGACATTCCCCACTCCCCTCACTGTAACACTGCTATACCTCACACCCCTCACTGTAACACTGATAGACCCCACGCCCCTCATTGTAACACTGATATACCACACACCCCTCACTGTAACACTGATATACCCCACAACCCTCACTGTAACACTGATATACCCCACACCCCTCACTGTAACACTGATATACCCCACACCCCTCACTATAACACTCTAATCTACTCCACACACCTCACTGAAACACTCTGATATATCCCACACCCCTCACTGTAAAACTCTCTGATATATCCCACAGCACTCACTATAACAGTGTGATATACTCCACATACCTCACTGAAACACTGATATACCCCACACCCCTCACTGTAAAGCTCTCTGATATACCCCACACCCCTCACTGTAACAGTCTGATGTACTCCACACACCTCATTGTAACACTGATATACCCCACACACCTCAATGTAATAATCTGATATTCCCCACACCCCTCACTGTAACACTGATATACCCAACACCCCTCACTGTAACACTGATATAACCCACACCCCTCACTGTAACACTGATATACCCCACACCCCTCACTGTAACACTGATATACCCCACACCCCTCACTGTAAAAATCTGATATTCCCCACTCCCCTCACTGTAACACTGCTATACCTCACACCCCTCACTGTAACACTGATAGACCCCACGCCCCTCATTGTAACACTGATATACCACACACCCCTTACTGTAACACTCTGATATACCCCACACCCCTCACTGTAACACTGATATAACCCACACCCCTCACTGGAACACTGATACACCCCACACCCCTCACTTTAACACTGATAAACCCCACACCCCTCACTGTAACACTGATAAACCCCACACCCCTCACTGTAACACTTATATACCGCACACACCTCACTGTAACACTAATATACCCCACGCCCCTCATTGTAACATTGATATACCCCACATCCCTCACTGTAACACTGATATACCCCACACACCTCACTGTAACACACAAATATACCCCACAAACCTCAATATAACACTGAAATATCCCACACCCATCACTGTAACATTCTCTGATATACCTTACACCCCTCACTTTAACACTGATATACCCCACACCCATCACTGTAACACTGATATACCCCACACCCCTCACTGTAACACTGATATACCCCACACCCCTCACTGTAACCTACTGATATACCCCACACCCCTCACTGTAACACTGATATACCCCACACCCCTCACCGTAACACTGATATATCCCACAGTCCTCACTGTAACACTGATGTACCCAACACCCGTCACTGTAACACACTGACATACCCCACAGCCCTCACTGTAACACTGATATACCCCACACCCCTCACTGTAACACACTGATATACTCCACACCCCTCACCATAAAACTGATATATCCCACACACCTCACTGTAACACTGATATACCCCACACTCCTCACTGTAACACTGATATACCCCACACTCCACACTGTAACATACTGATATACCCCACACCCCTCACTGTAACACTGATATACCCCACAGCCCTCACTGTAACACTGATAGACCCCACGCCCCTCATTGTAACACTGATATACCACACACCCCTCACTGTAACACTCTGATATACCCCACACCCCTCACTATAACACTGATATACCCCACAACCCTCACTGGAACACTGATATATCCCACACCTCTCACTATAACACTGATATACCCCACACCCCTCACTGTAACACTGATATACCCCACAACCCTCACTGGAACACTGATATATCCCACACCTCTCACTATAACACTGATATACCCCACAACCCTCACTGTAACACTGATATACCCCACAACCCTCACTGTAACACTGATATACCCCACACCCCTCACTATAACACTCGAATATACTCCACACACCTCACTGAAACACTCTGATATATCC
This sequence comes from Pristiophorus japonicus, assembly GCF_044704955.1. Lineage (NCBI taxonomy): Eukaryota > Metazoa > Chordata > Chondrichthyes > Pristiophoridae > Pristiophorus > Pristiophorus japonicus. The sequence continues at coordinate 89,237,051 of NC_091996.1, read as the reverse complement.
CACACCCCTCACTGTAAAACTCTCTGATATATCCCACAGCACTCACTGTAACAGTCTGATATACTCCACACACCTCACTGAAACACTGATATACCCCACACCCCTCACTATAAAGCTCTCTGATATACCCCACACCCTCACTGTAACAGTCTGATGTACTCCACACACCTCATTGTAACACTGATATACCCCACACGCCTCATTGTAATAATCTGATATTCCCCACACCCCTCACTGTAACAGTGATATACCCAACACACCTCACTGTAACACTGATATACCCCACACCCCTCACTGTAACACTGATATACCCTACAGCCCTCACTGTAACACTGATATACCCCACACCCCTCACTGTAACACTGATATACCCCATACACCTCACTGTAACACTGATAAACCCCACACTCCTCACTGTAACACTGATATACCCTACAGCCCTCACTGTAATATACTGATATACCCCACACCCCTCATTGTAACACTGATATACCCCACACCCGTCACTGTAACACTGATATACCCCACACCCCTCACTGTAACACTGATATACCCCACAACCCTCACTGTAACACTGATATACCCCACACCCCTCACTATAACACTCTAATATACTCCAGACACCTCACTGAAACACTCTAAAATATCCCACACTCCTCACTGTAAAACTCTCTGATATATCCCACAGCACTCACTGTAACAGTCTGATATACTCCACACACCTCACTGAAACACTGATATACCCCACACCCCTCACTGTAAAGCTCTCTGATATACCCCACACCCCTCACTGCAACAGTCTGATGTACTCCACACACCTCATTGTAACACTGATATACCCCACACTCCTCACTGTAACACTGATATACCCTACAGCCCTCACTGTAACACTGATACACCCCACACACCTCACTGTAATAATCTGATATTCCCCACACCCCTCACTGTAACACTGATATACCCAACACCCCTCACTGTAACACTGATATACCCCACACTCCTCACTGTAACACTGATATACCCCACACTCCTCACTGTAACACTGATATACCCCACACCCCTCATTGTAACACTGATATACCCCACACCCGTCACTGTAACACTGATATACCCCACACTCCTCACTGTAACACTGATATACCCCACACCCCTCACTGTAACACTGATATACCCCACACCCCTCACTGTAACATACTGATATACCCCACACCCCTCACTGTAACACTGATATATCCCACAGCCCTCACTGTAATATACTGATATATCCCACACCCCTCACTGTAATAACCTGACATTCCCCACTCCCCTCACTGTAACACTGCTATACCTCACACCCCTCACTGTAACACTGATAGACCCCACGCCCCTCATTGTAACACTGATATACCACACACCCCTCACTGTAACACTGATATACCCCACAACCCTCACTGTAACACTGATATACCCCACACCCCTCACTGTAACACTGATATACCCCACACCCCTCACTATAACACTCTAATCTACTCCACACACCTCACTGAAACACTCTGATATATCCCACACCCCTCACTGTAAAACTCTCTGATATATCCCACAGCACTCACTATAACAGTGTGATATACTCCACATACCTCACTGAAACACTGATATACCCCACACCCCTCACTGTAAAGCTCTCTGATATACCCCACACCCCTCACTGTAACAGTCTGATGTACTCCACACACCTCATTGTAACACTGATATACCCCACACACCTCACTGTAATAATCTGATATTCCCCACACCCCTCACTGTAACACTGATATACCCAACACCCCTCACTGTAACACTGATATAACCCACACCCCTCACTGTAACACTGATATACCCCACACCCCTCACTGTAACACTGATATACCCCACACCCCTCACTGTAAAAATCTGATATTCCCCACTCCCCTCACTGTAACACTGCTATACCTCACACCCCTCACTGTAACACTGATAGACCCCACGCCCCTCATTGTAACACTGATATACCACACACCCCTTACTGTAACACTCTGATATACCCCACACCCCTCACTGTAACACTGATATAACCCACACCCCTCACTGGAACACTGATACACCCCACACCCCTCACTTTAACACTGATAAACCCCACACCCCTCACTGTAACACTGATAAACCCCACACCCCTCACTGTAACACTTATATACCGCACACACCTCACTGTAACACTAATATACCCCACGCCCCTCATTGTAACATTGATATACCCCACATCCCTCACTGTAACACTGATATACCCCACACACCTCACTGTAACACACAAATATACCGCACAAAACTCAATATAACACTGAAATATCCCACACCCATCACTGTAACATTCTCTGATATACCTTACACCCCTCACTTTAACACTGATATACCCCACACCCATCACTGTAACACTGATATACCCCACACCCCTCACTGTAACACTGATATACCCCACACCCCTCACTGTAACACTGATATACCCCACACCCATCACTGTAACACTGATATACCCCACACACCTCACTGTAAGACCGATATACCCCACACCCCTCACTGTAACACTGACATACCGAACACCTCTCACTGTAACACTGATATACCCCACACCCCTCACTGTAACACTGATATACCCCACACCCCTCACTGTAACGCTCTGACATACCCCACAACCCTCACTATAACACTGATATATCCCATACCTCTCACTGTAACACTGATATATCCCACACCCCTCACTGTAACACTGATATACCCCACACCTCTCACTGTAACACTCTGATATACCCCACAACCCTCACTGTAACACTGATATACCCCACACCTCTCACTGTAACACTGATATACCACACACCCATCACTGTAACACTGATATACCACACACCCATCACTGCAACACTGATGTACCCCACACTCCTCACTGTAACACTGATATACCCCACACTACTTACTGAAACATTGATAAAGCCCACACCCCTCACTGTAACACTGATATATGCCACACCCCTCACTGTAACACTGATATACCCCACACCTCTCACTGTAACACTCTGATATACCACACACCCATCACTGTAACACTGATGTACCCCACACCCCTCACTGTAACACTGATATACTCCACACCCTTCACTGTAACACTGATGTACCCCACACCCCTCACTGTAACACTGATATACCCCACACCCCTCACTGAAACATTGATAAAGCCCACACCCCTCACTGTAACACTGATATACCCCACACCCCTCACTGAAACATTGATAAAGCCCACACCCCTCACTGTAACACTGATATATGCCACACCCCTCACTGTAACACTGATATACCCCACACCCCTCACTATAACACTGATATATCCCACACGCCTCACTGTAACGCTCTGACATACCCCACAACCCTCACTATAACACTGATATATCCCATACCTCTCACTGTAACACTGACATATCCCACAACCCTCACTGTAACACTGATATACCCCACACCTCGCACTGTAACACTGATATACCACACACCCATCACTGTAACACTGATGTACCCCACACCCCTCACTGTAACATTGATATACTCCACACCCCTCACTGTAACACTGATGTACCCCACACCCCTCACTGTAACACTGATATACCCCACACCTCTCACTGTAACACTCTGATATACCCCAAAACCATCACTGTAACACTGATATACCCCACACCTCTCACTGTAACACTGATATACCACACACCCATCACTGTAACACTGATGTACCCCACACCCCTCACTGTAACACTGATATACCCCACACCCCTCACTGGAACATTGATAAAGCCCACACCCCTCACTGTAACACTGATATATGCCACACCCCTCACTGTAACACTGATATACCCCACACCCCTCACTGGATCACTGATATAACACACACGTATGACTGTAACACTGCTATACCCCACACCCCTCACTGTAACACACAAATATACGCCACATCCCTCAATATAACACTGAAATATCCCACACCCATCACAGTAACATTCTCTGATATACCCCACACCCCTCACTGTAGCACTGATAAAGCACACACCCCTCACTGTAACACTGATATACCCCACACCCCTCACTGTAACACTGATATACCCCACACCCCTCACTGTAACACTGATATACCCCACACCCCTCACTGTAACACTGATATTCCCCACACCCATCACTGTAACACTGTTTTACCCCACACCCCTCACTGTAACACACAAATATACCCCACATCCCTCAGTATAACACTGAAATATCCCACACCCATCACTGTAACATTCTCTGATATACCCTACACCCCTCACTTTAACACTGATATACCCCACACCCCTCACTGTAACACACTGATATTCCCCAACCCCTCACTATAAAAACTAATAGACCCCACCCTCCTCACTGTAACACTGATATACCCCTCACTGTAACACTCTGATATATCCTACACTCCTCACTGTAACACTGATATACCCCACACCTCTCACTGTAACACTGATATACCTCACACCCCTCACTGTAACACTGACATACCCCACACCCCTCACTGTAACACTTATGTACCCCCACGCCCCTCACTGTAATACTTATATATCCCACACCCCTCACTTTAAAACTGATATACCCCAAACCCCTCACTGTACATTGATATACCCCACACCTCTCACACTAACACTGATATAACCCACACCCCTCACTGTAACACTGATATACCCCACACTCTCGGCCAATAGTTATCCCTCAATCAACTTCACTAACACAGGTCATTATCACGTAGCTGTTTACCATAAATACCTTTGTCTATTGTGTGTGTGTGAAAGTGTTTGAGGTTAAAGAGGATAAGCCAGGGGAGGTTACAGTGAATCTTATCCATGGCCCCAGGGAAGACAACCAAATATGCATCCGTGCATCCATTGAAAGGCGGTGGAAACAGATTAAATAATAACTTGCAAAAGGGAATTGAATACAGACCTGAAGGGGATAAATTTGCAGGTCGAAGCGGAATGAGCTAAGTGTGGTGGGGTGGTGCGCACCGGCTCGATGGGCCAAATGGCCTCCTCCTGTGCCAAATGCTGCTGTCCAATTGGCCTCCCGTGGGTTGCTGGCGCCCCCTGGCGGATGCAGCGAGCAGTGACACCCACTCCTTGCAGCCACTGCAAGCCGATTGGTCGGCCCCAGACCGAGGGGCGCTGATTGGCTCCCGGGGCCTGTCGCCTGCCCTGACAGACAGCCGGGGCCTCGCCCAATCAGATCTGCCTGGGGTTTCCAGCCGAGGCTGTCATTGTTGGTTCCACCCAACCCCTGGGCAGTGCTGGTGGGACAGAGAGAGAAAGAGCATAATTATTCAGGGAGAGAGAGAAAGAGAGAAATCTTCAGAACAGCCACAAAAAAAAGCAGGGACAGAGATTCTCGCGTCTTCCTTCACAAAAGGGGCAAGCTGTCAGCAAACGACAGCAAAGGTAACCTGCCAAATTGACATTGTCCAAATAATTTATGTTGCATTAGAATGGCCTGTTTTTTTTACCCCTGCTATTATTCTCCATTCATATTCGTATAAATCAAAACGCTTTTCTTATTCGGGCTGCAATCTATTGCATTTGATATGTGCCTCCAGTGAAGACACGAATATGTTGGAATTATATGGGGACCGTTATATTAACAATGCAGGCATTGAATCTATTTTGAACACTGAGTGGGGCAAAGCTGCTTGCGTGCACGGTGATGTGAGGGTGAGAGCAAGTGGGAGGGGATGTATTCTGATACTGGCGGAGATCGCAACAGGGTTGATCAGTAACAGAGGCGGTCGGTGATCGAGCTTGACTGAATTCTCAGCGTTCTCTCCATGTCTGCTGTCGATTTTCAATCCTGCCAGCATTGTCCAAGTCGAAATGTCCCCCGTTTATTGGTGCTCTGTTAATCATTTATATTGCTACGAGAAGGGACCTGCTCTGCCTTTCCGCGTTTTTTTTCCATGTCAGTCCATCAGCGGTGATTATTGTGGCTGAGCGCAGAGAGGAATGGTCGGCAGGACAATTCCCCAGCTTCGCACAACCCCAGGAAGTGCTGTTAACCATTTGTGGCTCAGTGGGTAGCTCTCTCTCCCTCGCCTCTCAAGTCAGAGGGTCGTGGGTTTGAGCCCCCGCATCCAGAGACTTGAGCCCAAAATCCAGGCCGACGCTCCCAGTGCAGTGCTGAGGGAGCGCCGCTCTGTTGGAGGGGCGGTGCTGAGGGAGCGCCGCACTGTCGGAGGGGCAGTACTGAGGGAGCCCCGCACTGTCGGAGGGGCAGTGCTGAGGGAGCGCCGCTCTGTCGGAGGGGCAGTGCTGAGGGAGCGCCGCTCTGTCGGAGGGGCGGTGCTGAGGGAGCGCCGCTCTGTCGGAGGGGCGGTGCTGAGGGAGCGCCGCACTGTCGGAGGGGCAGTGCTGAGGGAGCGCCGCTCTGTCGGAGGGGCAGTGCTGAGGGAGCGCCGCTCTGTCGGAGGGGCAGTACTGAGGGAGTGCTGCACTGTCTGAGGGGCAGTGCTGAGGGAGTGCCGCACTGTCGGAGGGGCAGTACTGAGGGAGTGCCGCACTGTCGGAGGGACGGTAGTGAGGGAGCACCACACTGTTGGAGGGGCAGTACTGAGGGAATGTTGCACTGTCGGAGGTGCCGTCTTTCGGATGAGGTGTTCAACCGAGGCCCCGTCTGCTCTCTCAGGCGGATGTAAAAGATCCCACGGGCACTATTACGAAGAAGAGCAGGGGGAATTATCCCCGGTGTCCTGGGGCCAATATTTATCCCTCAATCAACATCGCTATAAAAAGTAGATTATCTGGGTCATTATCACATTGCTGTGTGTGGGAGCTTGCTGTGCGCAAATTGCTTGACGCGTTTCCCACATTATAACAGTGACTACACTCCAAAAGTACTTCATTGGCTGTAAAGCGCTTTGAGATCAGCCGAGGTTGTGAAAGGCGCTATGGAAATGCAAGTCTTTCTTTCTATAATAATCAGGAGCTCTGAGCCTTTCTGCTGAGGCGGGGGTGTGGCTCTGATCGAGAGGGGGAGTGGGGGGTGTGGCTCTGATCGAGAGGGGGAGTGGGGGGTGAGGCCCTGATCGAGAGGGGGAGGGGGGCTCAGCCTCAAACTCTCACTCCCTGCTCCTCGACATACAAGACTTGACCATCGCCGGTGTTCCATGGTGGGGAGGGCCTGTAATGAGCGGGAGGTCGGAGTGCCGTTGGGAGGAGTATGGCCTGGCGGTTTGGATGGGTTCAGGGGTGAGCAGGAACCAGCTAAACTCTGACTCGTGCTGTACCTGCCCTGGGAGTGTTTGATGGGACAGTGTAGAGGGTGCTTTACTCTGTATCTAACCCCGTGCTGTACCTGCCCTGGGAGTGTTTGATGGGACAGTGTAGAGGGAGCTTTACTCTGTATCTAACCCCGTGCTGTACCTGCCCTGGGAGTGTTTGACAGGACAGTGTAGAGGGAGCTTTACTCTGTATCTAACCCCCTGTACCTGCCCTGGGAGTGTTTGATGGGACAGTGTAGAGGGAGCTTTACTCTGTATCTAACCCCGTGCTGTACCTGCCCTGGGAGTGTTTGACAGGACAGTGTAGAGGGAGCTTTACTCTGTATCTAACCCCGTGCTGTACCTGCCCTGGGAGTGTTTGATGCGGCAGTGTAGAGGGAGCTTTACTCTGTATCTAACCCCCTGTACCTGCCCTGGGAGTGTTTGATGGGACAGTGTAGAGGGAGCTTTACTCTGTATCTAACCCCGTGCTGTACCTGCCCTGGGAGTGTTTGATGGGACAGTGTAGAGGGAGCTTTACTCTGTATCTAACCCCGTGCTATACCTGCCCTGGGAGTGTTTGATGGGACAGTGTAGAGGGAGCTTTACTCTGTATCTAACCCCCTGTACCTGCCCTGGGAGTGTTTGATGGGACAGTGTAGAGGCAGCTTTACTCTGTATCTAACCCCGTGCTGTACCTGCCCTGGGAGTGTTGGATGGGACAGTGTAGAGGGAGCTTTACTCTGTATTGATCCTCGGAGTGTTTGATGGCTGAAACCTCCTTTGCGGTCTGTGGAGCAACTCAGGCCCAGGTCAAGCTCGCGTTGAAAACGCAGTCATTGAGGGCGCACTGAATTCTGGGAAGCGGTCGACAATATGATGCTCGGTATCCGTGGCAACAAGGCATTCATAAACAGGCGGGGCTTGGCTGAGGAGCCCTGGCTGGAGACGCAATGGTGTTTGTCACCCAACCAATTCCACCGTCGCCCGCTCAACCATGGATATTATCCAACAACAACACCAACAACTTGCATTCATATAGCGCCTACCTACTGCAGCAGTGTGACAGTTTCCGTCATGAGGAAGGCTATGGTCCCTGTGAGTCAGATCGCCGACCTGTTTTGCAATTTTGTGCCCTAATTCGAGCCGGATTGAAAGTCCCGATCTACGTAATAATCTATTTATCTATTGAATCAATTTTAACATATTTAAAAACCGTACATCTGCCCCCTCGTTCGGTCAATGTCGACATGGAAGCCCCTGAGTCGTTCCACCCTCCCTCCACAGCGCCGCCGCTGGTCGGAGGGTGTCATTGCAACGTGACACGTTTACATAGGACATTTCCACAGTAAGCGTGGGCCTAGGAACAGGAGAAGGCCACTCAGTCTCTCGAGCCCATCCGACCCTTCAGTTAGATCTGTGTCTTCACTCCATTTACCTGCCATTGTTCCATATCCCTCAAAATACCCTTACCCAACAGAAATGTGGATAAATGTGAGGTTATCCACTTTGGTGGTAAAAACAGAGAGACAGACTATTATCTGAATGGTGACAGATTAGGAAAAGGGGAGGTGCAAAGAGACCTGGGTGTCATGGTACATCAGTCATTGAAGGTTGGCATGCAGGTGCAGCAGGCGGTTAAGAAAGCAAATGGCATGTTGGCCTTCATAGCAAGGGGATTTGAGTACAGGGGCAGGGAGGTGTTGCTACAGTTGTACAGGGCATTGGTGAGGCCACACCTGGAGTATTGTGTACAGTTTTGGTCTCCTAACCTGAGGAAGGACATTCTTGCTATTGAGGGAATGCAGCGAAGGTTCACCAGACTGATTCCCGGGATGGCGGGACTGACCTATCAAGAAAGACTGGATCAACTGGGCTTGTATTCACTGGAGTTCAGAAGAATGAGAGGGGACCTCATAGAAACATATAAAATTCTGACGGGGTTAGACAGGTTAGATGCAGGAAGAATGTTCCCAATGTTGGGGAAGTCCAGAACCAGGGGTCACAGTCTAAGGATAAGGGGTAAGCCATTTAGGACCGAGATGCGGAGGAACTTCTTCACCCAGAGAGTGGTGAACCTGTGGAATTCTCTACCACAGAAAGTTGTTGAGGCCAATTCACTAAATATATTCAAAAAGGAGTTAGATGAGGTCCTTACTACTAGGGGGATCAAGGGGTATGGTGAGAAAGCAGGAATGGGGTACTGAAGTTGAATGTTCAGCCATGAACTCATTGAATGGCGGTGCAGGCTAGAAGGGCCGAATGGCCTACTCCTGCACCTATTTTCTATGTTTCTATGTTTCTATGTTTCTATGTTTCTATGTTTCTATGTTTTTATGTTTCTATGTTTCTATGTTTCTATGTTTCTATGTTTCTATGTTTCTATGTTTCTATGTTTCTATGTTTCTATGTTTCTATGTTTCTATGTTTTTATGTTTCTATGTTTCTATGTTTCTATGTTTCTATGTTTCTATGTTTCTATGTAAATCTATCGATCTCAGTTTTGAAAGCTCCGTCGGCATCCACGGCCTCTTGGGAGGAGAAAGTTCCAAATTTCCATTACGCTTTCCGTGGAGAAAGTGCTTCTCGCCATCACCCCCGAACGGCCTAGCTCTAATTTTAAGGTTCTGTCCCTGTTGTCTTGATTTCCCCCCCCCGCCCCCGCTACCACCAAAGAAAGACAGTCTTGCATTTCTATAGCGCCTTTCCCCACCTTGGGATGTCCCATAGCGCTTTACAGCCGATGAAGTACTTTTTTGAAGTGCAGTCACTGTAGTAATGTGGGAAACATTCAGGCCCACTGTGAGGCAGCTAGGGTAGGCCTATAGGCCCAATTATAATATTATAGAATAGTTCAGGACAGAAGGAGGCCATTCGGCCCATCGAGTCAGCGCCAGTTCTTTCGAAGAGCGATCCAGTTAGTCCGACTCTCCCGGCACTTTCCCCATAATCCCTGCAATTTTTTTCTCCGTCAAGTATTTATCCAATTTCCCGTCTGAAAGCTGCTATTGAATCTTGTGTCCACCGCCCTCTCAGGCCGTGCATTGCAGATCCTAACCACTTGTTGCCAAGACCAATTGGGGGATGGGCAATAAACGCCGGCCTTGCCAGCGATGCCCACATCCCAGGAAAACGAATAAAGTAAAATCCTGAGGAACAACATTTTAAAAAAAAACTTTTTTCTTTGAACATAAAACATGACGGGAGCGATTTCCCCCCCCCCCGGGAGACTTTAGATGCTCAAGAGCCTCCGAGACGGCCAAGATGGGGTCCGAACTGTAACGCCAGTTTAGCCCGCATTTAATGCAAGACGCCATCTTGGTAAAGGAGTTGCCGCGCACACTTGGAACGGCCGCCTGGAGGATCGTTAAGGGGCTAATTGACACTCACTAAAGATTTTGGTGGGTAGCAGTTCAATTAGCGACCTCTCCCAGGAGTAAAGAAAGACTTGTGTTTCTATAGCGCCTTTCACAACAACCGCACGTCCCAAAGCGCTATACAGCCAATGAAGTACTTCTTGAAGTGTAAAAAAAGTTTTTTTTCATGTGATCTCTGGTTCCTTTGCCAATCACTTTAAAATCTGTGCCCTCTGATTAGCGACCCTTTAACCATTGGGAACAGGTTCTTTCGATTTACTCTTGTCTAAATCCTTCATGATTTGAAACGCCTCTATCAAATCTCCGCTTGGCCTTCTCTTGCTCTAAGGAGAACAACCCCCAACTTCTCCAGTTGCTCCACATCACTGCCATCCCTCATCCCCGGGGGCCGTTCTCGTAAATCTCGTCTGTAACCCTCTCCAAAGCCTTCTCGTTGTTCCCAAAGTGCGCGTGGATTTTTTTTAACGTGGGGTGGCCGTTGCACACCAGCCATCACACGGGCTCAACAGAGCGAGGTCTTGGTCCAGTGGCAATGCTCTGCTGCACGGACCTAGTGCGCACACATGGTCACCTTACTTAAGGAAGGATATACTGGCTCTGGAGGGGGTACAGAGACGATTCATTAGGCTGATTCCGGAGATGAGGGGGTTACCTTATGATGATAGATTGAGTAGACTGGGTCTTTACTCGTTGGAGTTCAGAAGGATGAGGGGTGATCTTATAGAAACATTTAAAATAATGAAAGGGATAGACAAGATAGAGGCAGAGAGGTTGTTTCCACTGGTCGGGGAGACTAGAACCAGGGGGCACAGCCTCAAAATATGGGGGAGCCCATTTAAAACCGAGTTGAGAAGGAATTTCTTCTCCCAGAGAGTTGTGAATCTGTGGAATTCTCTGCCCAAGGAAGCAGTTGAGGCTAGCTCATTGAATGTATTCAAGTCACAGATAGATAGATTTTTAACCAATAAGGGAATTAAGGGTTACGGGGAGCGGGCGGGTAAGTGGAGCTGAGTCCACGGCCAGATCAGCCGTGATCTTGTTGAATGGCGGAGCAGGCTCGAGGGGCTAGATGGCCTACTTCTGTTCCTAATTCTTGTGTATGTTCTTATAACGCAGTGTGGGCTGGGCCCGTGCTGCCCCTAGGCCCTCGGCTCTCCTGGGCCCCAATCACATCGCTCTGCAATCCCTCGCCGCTCCTCTGCCCCATGTCATTTGCCGCACCTCCGCCACAATCTCTGGCCGCACCTCCACTGTACCTGGGCCCCACCGAAATTCCTGCCCATGCTCCAATCAGCGACCTGGGTTTTGGTGATGTCACCCAGTGGCCCTCCTCGAAGCCAAGGACCTGATAGTTCAGGTCACGAACTACATATTGAAGGGGTGGAAATACTCCAGCTGGGGTCGAACCAGTGTTTTCTACAGGTTTTGCCTAACTTCCTGGCTTTTGTGCTCTGTGCCTCTACTTATAAAGCGCAGGATCCCATATGCTTTGTTAACTGCTTTGTGGTAAAGATTTGTGCACAAACACCCACAGGTTTCTCTCTCCCATATCTCCCACATTACAACAGTGACTACACTTCAAAAATGTACTTCATTATCTGTAAAGCGCTTTGGGACACCCGGTGGTCGAGAAAGGCGCTATATAAATGCCAGTTTTTTTTTTCAAGCAGCCCCTTTTAAATTATACCATTTAGCATATATTGTCTCGCCTCATTCTTTCTACTAAACTGTATCACCTCAGGCATTTCCGCATTGAAATTCATCTACCAGCCCGTTCCGCCAGCCCCTATGTCCTCTTGAAGCCCGTTATTATTATGATCCTGAGGCAGTTGGCACTGGGGTAGGCCCATAATCCCACTCTGAGGCAGTTAGCACTGGGGTAGGCCCATAATCCCACTCTGAGGCAGTTAGCACTGGGGTAGGCCCATAATCCCACTCTGAGGCAGTTAGCACTGGGGTAGGCCCGTAATCCCCCTCTGAGGCAGTTAACACTGGGGTAGGCCCATAATCCCGCTCTGAGGCAGTTAACACTGGGGTAGGCCCATAATCCCGCTCTGAGGCAGTTAACACTGGGGTAGGCCCGTAATCCCCCTCTGAGGCAGTTAACACTGGGGTAGGCCCATAATCCCGCTCTGAGGCAGTTAGCACTGGGGTAGGCCCATAATCCCCCTCTGAGGCAGTTAACACTGGGGTAGGCCCATAATCCCCCTCTGAGGCAGTTAGCACTGGGGTAGGCCCGTAATCCCCCTCTGAGGCAGTTAGCACTGGGGTAGGCCCATAATCCCCCTCTGAGGCAGTTAACACTGGGGTAGGCCCATAATCCCGCTCTGAGGCAGTTAACACTAGGGTAGGCCCATAATCTCCCTCTGAGACAGTTAACACTGGGGTAGGCCCATAATCCCGCTCTGAGGCAGTTTAGCATTGGGGTAGGCCCATAATCCCGCTCTGAGGCAGTTAACACTGGCGTAGGCCCATAATCTCCCTCTGAGACAGTTAGCACTGGGGTAGGCCCATAATCCCGCTCTGAGGCAGTTTAGCACTGGGGTAGGCCCATAATCCAACTCTGAGACAGTTAGCACTGGGGTAGGCCCATAATCCCACTCTGAGGCAGTCGGCACTGGAGTAGGCCCGTAATCCCACTCTGAGGCACTTGGCACTGGAGTAGGCCCACAATTCCGCTCTGAGGCAGCGAACACTGGGGTAGGCCCACACTCCCACGCTGAGGAGGCAAGCACTGGAGTAGGCCCATAATCCCACTCTGAGGCATTTGGCACTGGAGTAGGCCCATAATCCCACTCTGAGGCAGCGAGCACTGATCAAGAGCCGGAAAACCACTCCATCAACTCCAGCATCTCTCTGCCTGAGGTCAGCCTGCTCAGGGGGCGGGGGGAGGCCGGGAGCGATCGGAAGCGGAGCCTCTTGGGACAAGGAAGGCCGACACCCTGGGCTAAAAGGACAACTTCCCTTGCAAGAGCCCGGGGTGAGTCAGCACCTTCGGGAGAGATGGGGAGGGATGCTGATAAGGGTGCGGGGGTTCAAGGAAACGTAGTTCCTTTTAGAAATATAGGCCGCGCCGACTGTAAACACTGAAGATCCTGACACGGCAAAATTCCCATTCCCTGCCCTCGGTCTCCACGACCAAGTCCAGTTCAGTAAAGAAAGTAAAAAGATGAAAAACAGGAAACGTCCTCCTCTCCGAGGGAACCAGCTCTCGACAAAGCTGCAAGTTCCTGTCAACAAGTCGGCAGTGAGACTCCAGCTGGCTCACTCCAGGGGACCCCTTTTCTTTAATTCATTCATTCCACGGTGTCAACTGTGGCTCAGTCGGCTGTTCTCTGACTTCTGACCTCTGAGTCAGTGGCTCGCGGGTTCAAGCCACACTCCCAGGAGACTCGAGCATACAATCCAGTCCGAACTCCCGGTGCAGTGCTGAGGGAGCGCCGCACTGTTGGAGGGGCAGTGCTGAGGGAGCGCCGCACTGTCGGAGGGACGGTGCTGAGGGAGCGCCGCACTGTCGGAGGGGCGGTGCTGAGGGAGCACCGCAGTGTCGGAGGGGCGGTGCTGAGGGAGCGCCGCACTGTCGGAGGGGCGGTGCTGAGGGAGCGCCGCACTGTCGGAGGGGCGGTGCTGAGGGAGCGCCGCACTGTCGAAGGGGCAGTACTGAGGGAGCGCCGCACTGTCGGAGGGGCGGTGCTGAGGGAGCGCCGCACTGTCGGAGGGGCGGTGCTGAGGGAGCGCCGCACTGTCGGAGGGGCGGTGCTGAGGGAGCGCCGCACTGTCGGAGGGGCGGTGCTGAGGGAGCGCCGCACTGTCGGAGGGGCGGTGCTGAGGGAGCGCCGCACTGTCGGAGGGGCCGTCTTTCGGATGAGATGTTAAACCGAGGGCCCCGTCTGCTCTCTCGGGTGGACGGAAGAGATCCCGTTGTAATATATGTACCTGTGAGGATGCTCACAGGTTGGTAGAGCTGTTGAGTTGGGAGTGGCTTAGCCAGTCACATGATGTTCACAAGACTCAATAAAACCCCGGCCAGTTGGGTTCGGGAGATCCACGATGGGGCAGGTGGTTGTGAGCCTGGTGGATGAACTGGTAATGTGTCGTGTGATTGTTAAACCCTTTGCTAATAAACCAACTAGTTCTTAATAGCAATCTGTTGCAATGAATTCTTAATCAAAGAATCCATGAAGCAAATATAATATACTCATATTTCGAAGAAGAGCGGGGGAGTTCTCCCCGGTGTCCTGGGGCCAATACTTATCCCTCAATCAACATAACAAAAAAACAGATTATCCGGGTCATTATCACAGATCAGTTAATATGTTTTTTAATTAATGTTGGTTAAGGAATAAATATTGGCCCCAGGACACCGGGGAGAATTTCCCTGCTCTAATACGATACACAGGATCTTTTACGTCCACCTGAGAGAGCAGACGGGGCCTCGGTTTAATGTCTCATCCGAAAGGCGGCACCTCCGACAGTGAGGCACTCCCTCAGCACTGCACTGGGAGTGTCAGCCTAGGTTTATGTGCTCAAGTCCCTGGAGTGGGACTTGAACCCATGACCTTCTGACTCAGTGCTACCAATTCCCTGAGCAGGCCACATATCCACGGCGTAACCAAAACCGCCTATTTCCACCTCCGTAACATCGCCCGTCTCCGCCCCTGCCTCAGCTCATCTGCTGCTGAAGCCCTCATCCGTGCCTTTGTTGCCTCTAGACTTGACTATTCCAACGCACTCCTGGCCGGCCTCCCACATTCTACCCTACGTCAACTACCAAAACTCGGTTGCCCCGTGTCCTAACTCATGTCGAGACCTGCTCACCCATCACCCCCTGTGCTCGCTGCCTCGTGTCCGAACTCGCACCGAGTCCCGCTCACCCATCACCCCCTGTGCTCGCTGCCCCGTGTCCTAACTCGCACCGAGTCCCGCTCACCCATCACCCCCTGTGTTCGTTGACCTCGTGTCCGAACTCGCACCGAGTCGCGCTCACCCATCATCCCCTGTGCTCGCTGACCCCCTGTCCTAACTCGCACCGAGTCCCGCTCACCCATCACCCATCACCCCCTGTGTTCGCTGACCCCGTGTCCCAACTCGCACCGAGTCCCGCTCACCCATCACCCCCTATGTTTGCTGACCCTGTGTCCCAACTCACACCGAGTCCCGTTCACCCATCACCCCCTGTGTTCGCTGACCTCGTGTCCTAACTCGCACCAAGTCCCGCTCACCCATCACCCCCTGTGTTCGCTGCCCTGTGTCCTAACTCACACCGAGTCCCGCTCACCCATCACCCCCTGTGTTCGCTGACCTCGTGTCCTAACTCGCACCGAGTCCCGCTCACCCATCGCCCCCTGTGCTCGCTGACCTCGTGTCCTAACTCGCACCGAGTCCCGCTCACCCATCACCCCCTGTGCTCGCTGACCTACATTGTCTCCCGGTTAAGCAACGCCTCGATTTCAAAATTCTCATCCTTGTTGACAAATCCCTCCATGGCCCTCGCCCCCTCCCTATCTCTGTAATCTCCTCCAGCCCCACAACCCCCCGCGATGTCTGCACTCCTCTAATTCTGCCCTCCTGAGCATCCCTGATTATAATCGCTCCACCATCGGTGGCCGTGCCTTCTGTTGCCTGGGCCCCAAGCTCTGGAACTCCCTCCCTAAACCTCTCCGCCTCTTTCCTCCTTCAAGATGCTCCTTAAAACCGACCAGCTTTTGGTCACCTGCCCTAATTTCTACTTATGCGGCTCGGTGTCAAATACCTTTTGGGTCATAATCCTCCTGTGAAGCGCCGTGGGACATTTCACTGCGTTAAAGGCGCTATATAAATACACATTGTTGTTGAGGCTGACAAATAAAAGCCGACGTTTTTGAGGAAGACGGGAGATTGTGTGAACTCCTCAGCAAATAATGTTACAAGGTCATTTCCCCTTCAACAAACCGAAAAAGAGCTTGCTCAATACTTTACCCTCGGTGTGACAGGGCCCCTTTCTGGAGAAACAAAATGGCTTCCTATCTCCGTGCTCCCCTCCCCCCCCCACCCTCCTCACTCCCAGCGGCCTGCGTTCCTTTGCAGGGCTCCTGTTCGTGGGCAGGTGCGGCAACGGCTGGCTCCTGTTTCCCGGCCCGAGCTGGAGGAAACAGATGTTGTTCGCTGAGCACAATGCCCATCCTTCCTCAGCAGTTTTCGGCCTGTCGCCGGCTCAGGAAGCCTGGGATACCTGAGCCCACAGACCGTAGCCTCTCCCCCCCCCCGCCCCCTTCCCCCGCCCTGCAAATAGACGCTCTCCGCCTCTCTCTCTCTCCTTCTTCGGCGGGGTCTCCTTGGGGCCGGCCTCCCTGACCAGGTTTTAGCTCATCTGTCCGAATGTCTCCGTGTGTGTGGCTCGGGTGCCGAAGGTTTTTTTTCTGATGAAGCTCCTGTGAAGCGTAGCACTTCGAGCTACAGCGCGAGCCGGCGCGGGCCGAGCGACGGCCGCGAAGGGGGCGACTGGGATCGGACGTCACCGTAACCCAGGTCGCTGATTGGAGGGCGGGCGGGTACGGCAGGAGCGGCGAGGTCGGGGGCGGAGGAGCGGCGAGAGTTCGTGGAGCGACGCGATCGGGGACCCGGGAGAGGCGAGAGTTCGGGGTCCCCAGAAGAGCCGAGGGGGCCCAGCCCACACTGTGCGATATGTGTGGGCGCACTAGGTCCGTGCAGCAGAGCAGGTCTCCAGTCGTCCTGGTTAACCCTTACCACTGGACCAAGACCTAGCTCTGTCAAGCCCCGTGTGGTGGCTGGTGTGCAACGGCCACCCCACGTTAAAAAAATCCACCCACAGGCATCTTCCACCCTTCAGGATGTAGTTCGGGATCTGTAATATTCAGTCTGTTATGAATGACACCACAAGGCAATGTGTTGTACTCAAACTGTAGTGACCTTGGTCCTTTATTCGTAACTCCAGAGTGAGGCACAAGCAGGGTGGGCAGCCTTTTATACTGGGCCCTGCACACCTATGCAGGTGACCCTCAGATCTCCCACCGCAGTGCCCTCTGGAGGACAGACTCTGCCACAGGAGCAGGAAATGCCGGTCTCCACCAGTTGCACCCTCTAGTGGTGCCAGCATAGTATATACACAGTGTAAACCCTATTGATAGTGCATCAGGTAACAAGTCTCCATCTTGCGCAACTATACAGTGACTGCACAGAGAGTATAACTATAGTCTGCATATATAACAAGGTCCTTCATTGAAACGCCTGTGAACTCATCCCTTTTTGGCGTGGAAGCAAGTCATCCTCGAAACGAGGGACTGCCTGTGAAGAAGAAGCTTCAGAGACTCCAGCACAGGATCCCGGGGAGCCTCGCCCTGCCGTCTTACATGTTTAAACCGAGACCACCGCCACCCCCCCCCATCTCTTGGGTGAACGTAAAAGATCCCGCGGCCACCATTGGAAGTAGAGCAGGGAACTGGCGAGGGAGGGGGGCGTTCTCCTCAGTGTCCCGGGGCCAATATTTATCCCTCAATCAACATCACTGGGAAAAAAACCCAGATGATCTGGTCATTAAAGAAAGAAAGACTTGCATTTATATAGCGCCTTTCATGACCACCGGACGTCCCAAAGCGCTTTACAGCCAATGAAGTACTTTTGGAGTGCAGTCAATGTTGTAATGTGGGAAACGCGGCAGCCAATTTGCGCACAGCAAGCTCCCACAAGCAGCAATGTGATAATGACCCAGATAATCTGTGTTTAGTGATGTTGGTTGAGGGATAAATATTGGCCCCAGGACAACGGGGATAACTCCCCTGTTCTTCTTTAAAATAGCGGAATCTTTTACGTCCACCTGAGAGAGCATCCGAAAGACGGCACCTCCGACAGTGTGGCACTCCCTCAGCACTGCCCCTCTGACAGTGCGGCGCTCCCTCAGCACTGCCCCTCCGACAGTGCGGCGCTCCCTCAGTACTGCCCCTCCGACAGTGTGGCACTCCCTCAGTACTGCCCCTCCGACAGTGTGGCACTCCCTCAGCACTGTCCCTCCGACAGTGTGGCACTCCCTCAGTACTGCCCCTCCGACAGTGCGGCACTCCCTCAGCACTGTCCCTCCGACAGTGTGGCACTCCCTCAGCACTGCCCCTCCGACAGTGCGGCACTCCCTCAGTACTGCCCCTCCGACAGTGCGGCGCTCCCTCAGCACTGCCCCTCCGACAGTGCGGCGCTCCCTCAGCACTGCCCCTCCGACAGTGCGGCGCTCCCTCAGCACTGCCCCTCCGACAGTGCGGCGCTCCCTCAGCACTGTCCCTCCGACAGTGCGGCGCTCCCTCAGCACTGCCCCTCCGACAGTGCGGCGCTCCCTCAGCACTGTCCCTCCGACAGTGCGGCGCTCCCTCAGCACTGCCCCTCCGACAGTGCGGCGCTCCCTCAGCACTGCCCCTCCGACAGTGCGGCGCTCCCTCAGCACTACCCCTCCGACAGTGCGGCGCTCCCTCAGCACTGCCCCTCCGACAGTGCGGCGCTCCCTCAGCACTGCCCCCTCCGACAGTGCGGCGCTCCCTCAGTACTGCCCCTCCGACAGTGCGGCGCTCCCTCAGCACTGCACTGGGAGTGTCAGCCTGGATTTATGTGCTCAAGTCTCTGGAGTGGGACTTGAACCCACAACCTTCTAACTCAGAGGCGAGGATAGAGCATCAAATTATGGGAGCTTGCTGTGCACAAATTGGCTGCCATGTTTCCTAGTTTACAACGGTGACTACAATCCAAAAAGAGTTTCATTGGCAATGAATCGCTTTTGGTCCTCCTGAGACTGTGAAAGGCACGATGTAAAGGTTTGCTGGCAAGGCCGGCATTTATTGCCCATCCCTAATTGCCTCTTGAGAAGGTGGTGGTGAGCCGCCTTCTTGAACCGCTGCAGTCCGTGTGGTGAAGGTGCTCCCACAGTGCTGTTAGGGAGGGAGTTCCAGGATTGTGACCCAGCGACGACGAAGGAACGGCCAATATATTTCCCAGTCGGGATGGTGTGTGACTGGGAGGGGAACGTGGAGGTGGTGGTGTTCCCATGCGCCTGCTGCCCTTGTCCTTCTAGGGGGTAGAGGTCGCGGGTTTGGGAGGTGCTGCCGAAGAAGCCTTGGCGAGTTGCTGCAGTGCATCTTGTCGATGGTACACACTGCAGCCAGGGGGCGCCGGTGGTGGAGGGAGTGAATGTTGAAGGTGGTGGGTAGCGTGCCCATCAAGCGGGCTGCTTTGTCCTGGATGGTGTCGAGCTTCTCGAGTGTTGTTGGAGCTGCACTCGCCCAGGCAAGTGGAGAGTGTTCCATCGCACTCCTGAATGAATCCTCCCAGCGGTGAAGAACATTGGTGTTGGGTCCTTAACTCTTAAACATAATCACACGAGGCACATACTGCAGACAGAGTCACTCTGTGACCTTCATCTTTATTACCTGGACCAACGAGTGCTGGCCCTTATATACCTGAATCTCCAGGAAAGGAGTGTCTCCCACAAGTCCACCCCCTGTGGTCAAGGTGTGCATTTCTCGTAAGTATGTACAGTATGTAGTGGTTACATGAAGGGTTACAATTGTATAAGGGTTACAGTAGTATGCTGGTTACATACATGACAATTGGGAACCTCGGATCCAAAGTCGCCATGTTACAGTCACCACACATCACATCTCCGATGACTCCTATACTGTCTCCCAAAATGTTATTTCTGATACTGATTGAATGTAACTGGGATTTGCATACATTTGCATCCAGTGAGAGAGCTACCTGCAAATTCACTCGTCGAACTTTGAGAAGGGATTTCCATATTCCACATGTATAATGAGCAGTACACAGGAACCATTCACACCACTGGGGGGGGGGCAGAGTCATGCCCTTTATTAACATAGAATACAAGAGCAGGAGGGGGTTGTGCCTGAACTGTATAAAACACTGGTTAGGCCACAGCTGGAGTACTGCGTGCAGTTCTGGTCACCACATTACAGGAAGGATGTGATTGCACTGGAGAGGGTACAGAGGAGATTTACCAGGATGTTGCCGGGACTGGAGAATATTAGCGATGAGGAAAGATTGGATAGGCTGGGGTTGTTTTCTTTGGAACAGAGGAGGCCGAGGGGAGACCTGATTGAGGTGTATAAAATTACGAGGGGCCTAGATAGAGTGGATAGGACGGACCTGTTTCCCTTAGCAGAGGGGTCAACAACCAGGGGGCATAGATTTAAAGTAATTGGGGGGAGGTTTAGAGGGGACTTGAGGGGAAATGTCTTCACCCCGAGGGCGGTGGGGGTCTGGAACTCACTGCCTGAAAGGGTGGTAGAGGCAGAAACCCTCACCACATTTAAAAAGTACTTGGATGTGCACCTGAACTGCCGTAACCTGCAGGGCTAGGGACCGAGAGCGGGAAAGTGGGATTGGGCTGGGTGGCTCTTTGTCGGCCGGCGCGGACACGATGGGCCGAATGGCCTCCTTCCGTGCTGTAAATTTCTGTGATTCGATGATGCCCACACTCCAAGGGTTGAGTTACGGGAAGAGATTACACAAACTAGGATTGTATTCTCTGGAATTTAGAATGTTAAAGGGTGATCTGATCGAGGTTTTCAGGATATTACGGGGAACAGATAGGGTAGATAGAGAGATACTATTGCCGCTGGTTGGGGAGTCTGGGACTAGGGGCAGAGTCTTAAAAATTAGTACCAGACCTTTCAGGAGTGAAATTAGGAAACACTTCTACACACAAAGGGTGGGAGAGTTTGGAACTCTCTTCCGGCAATCGATGCTGGGGGTCAATTGTTAATTTTAAATCCGAAATTGATAGCTGTTTGCTAGCCAAAGGTATACGGAGATCAGCCATGACCTCATCAAATGGCGGGTCAGGCTCGAGGGGCTGAAAGGCCGCTTCAGGCAGTCAATGTGAGTGACCTTTCACCTCAGCGAGCTGGGTTCAAATCCATTGTGGACTGAGTGTGGGGAGGGGTGCGGGGGCAGGGGTGATTAAAGTCTCTCCTGTTAGTGAGTGAGGGGAGGGGGCATACCTACGTGAAGTGAATCTAAAGCAACCTTCATCCAAGGACGAGTTGGGGTTGCCGACATCGGTTGTATGTATCCCTGGAAGGGGGCCTCCGCCCACCCCTCCCCCACTCCACCGCCGTTGGCCGCCCAACATGTCCATTCTCTCAAAGCCCCGCCTTCTCAGCCAATCGGGGGGGAGGTGGAAAATAGAAAAAGAAAGACTTGCATTTCTATAGCGCCTTTCACGACCACTGGACGTCCCAAAGCACTTTACAGCCAATGAAGTACTTTCGGAGTGTAGTCACTGTTGTAATGTGGGAAACGCGGCAGACAATTTGCACACAGCAAGCTCCCACAAACAGCAATGTGATAATGACCCAGATAATCTGTTTTTGTGATGTTGATTGAAGGATAAATATTGGCCCCAGAACACCGGGGAGAACTCCCCTGCTCTTCTTCGCCAGAGTGCCCATGGGATCTTTTACATCCACCTGAGAGAGCAGACAGGGCCTCAGTTTAAAGTCTCATCTGAAAGACGGCCCCTCCGACAGTGCGGCGCTCCCTCAGTACTGCCCCTCCGACAGTGTGGCGTTCCTTCAGTACTGCCCCTCCGACAGTGCGGCGCTCCCTCAGTACCGCCCCTCCGACAGTGCGGCGCTCCCTCAGTACCGCCCCTCCAACAGTGCGGCGCTCCCTCAGTACCGCCCCTCCGACAGTGCGGCGCTCCCTCAGCACTGCCCCTCCGACAGTGCTGCGCTCCCTCAGCACTGCACTGGGAGTGTCAGCCTGGACTTTGTGCTCAAGTCTCTGGAGCGGGACTTGAACCCACAACCTGCTGACTCAGAGGCAAGGGAGAAAGAGTGCTACCCACTGAGCCACAGCTGGCACTTGTAGAAAGCGAACAGGCTCTTCGGTATCTGATTGGATGCTACTTGAGTGTCGCTCGAATGGCCTTTATGTTCCCATCTCCAATATTTTTATGATCAATTAACAAAAGTGTTCAAAAGGATGTTTTTTTTCAACAACAACAACAAAAAAAATCATTTTAAGGCCCTGTGTGATTTCTCACCCGGCTGCTACTCACTGCAGTGTCCTGGAGGTGAATTCCCAGAGAATCCGGCCAATCGCGGAAGGTTGGATATGGGCCTATAGCACACGACGGCCTCTGACTAGGTGCTCAGCCTCAATGTGACTCGGACAGAACTGAGGATCTGTCCTGGGAGTGTTTGATGGGACAGTGTAGAGGGAGCTTTACTCTGTATCTAACCCCGTGCTGTACCTGCCCTGGGAGTGTTTGATGGGACAGTGTAGAAGGAGCTTTACTCTGTATCTAACCCGTGCTGTACCTGCCCTGGGAGTGTTTGATGGGACAGTGTAGACGGAGCTTTACTCTGTATCTAACCCCATGCTGTACCTGCCCTGGGAGTGTTTGATGGGACAGTGTAGAGGGAGCTTTACTCTGTATCTAACCCCATGCTGTACCTGCCCTGGGAGTATTTGATGGGACAGTGTAAGGCAGAGAGGTTAAAGGTGAAACGGTGCGACCTAGAGGTTAAAGGTGGGACACTGTGAGCGAGAGGTTAAAGGTGAGCCCAGTGTGAGGGAGAGGTTAAAGGTGAGATGTTGTGAGCGAGAGGCGAGGAACTCTGAGTTTGGATCGCTCTCTGATTCCCGGCCTGCTGGGCTACAAAACAGTTCCTTTTTCCGTTCTATAAATAGTTTGTGAAGGAAGTGTGACCTTGAATCACTCAGCATCTCCACCCTGGTCACTCACTGAGCTCGCTGCACAAACCCTGGAGCTGCTGGAAGGAGCAGGGTGATCGAGGCACTGGCTCTTTGTATCTCTCTGCACTTCCCTCGGTCTCCTCCTTGCTCTCTCTGCTTTTCTCCATTGGTGTGCAGTCTCTCTCTCTCTCTCTCTCGTGCACAGAGACTGAGAACCAGAACGAGCTTGTTTCATTTTCTCTCTCTGTCTCTCTCCCTCTTTCTCTCACTCTCTCTGTGTCTATCTCTCTCTCTCTTTTTGTCTCTCTGTCTCTCTCTCTCTGTATCTCTCTCTCTCTCTGTCTCTCTCCCTCTTTCTCTCGCTCTCTCTTTCTCTCACTCTCTCTCTCTGGTTATCTCTCTCTCTCTTTTTGTCTCTCTGTCTCTCTCTGTGTATCCCTCTCTCTCTCTGTCTCTCTCCCTCTTTCTGTCTTTCTCTCCCTGTCTCTCTCGCTGTGTCTCTCTCCCTCTCTCTCTGTCTCTCTGTGTTTGTCTCTCTCTCAGTCTGCGCATCTGCATGTTACTCTATCCCCATCTGTTTGTGCCTGTGTGTGTGTGTGTGTGTGTGTGTTTGTGTATCTGTGTGTTTCTCTGTCTGTTTCTGCCTCACTCTCTCTCTCTCTCTCTCTCTCTCTGCGCTTGTCTCTCTATCTCTCTGTCTGTATGTCTGTGTTGCTCTCTCTCTCTCCTCTCCCTGTCCTTCTCTCTCTCTTTCTCTCTCTCTGTCTCCCTGTGCCTGTCGCCTTTATCTCTCTCTCTCTTTCGGTAACCCTCTGCCTCTCTGAGGCTGGAGGGGCCTAACTTGCTTAACCAGCTGCCTGACCGACCAGCTCCCTCAGCTTACCCCCCCCGACCTCTCCCCAGACAATCGTCACCATGCATCCCCAACTCACCGATCTCCCCCACGGGTTGATAAAGGCCCCAGCCAGCGTGGGACTGAGCGATCCAGCCCAGGACAGTCCAGGGCCAGTCCCTCGTAGGATGTTAGGAACTGGAGAAAGAAAGAAAGACTTGCATTTATATAGCGCCTTTCACGACCACCGGATGTCTCAAAGCGCTTTACAGCCAATGAAGTACTTTTTGAAATGTAGTCACTGTTGTATTGTGGGAAGCACCAATTTGCGCACAGCAAGCTCCCACAAACAGCAATGTGATAATGACCCAGATAATCTGTTTTAGTGATGTTGATTGAGGGATAAATATTGGCCCCAGGACACCGGGGATAACTCTCCCTGCTCTTCTTCGAAATAGTGGCCGTGTGATCTTTTACATCCATCTGAGAGAGCAGACGGGGCCTCGGTTTAACGTTTCATCTGAAAAACGGCACCTCCGACAGTGCGGCGCTCCCTCAGCACTGCCCCGCCAACAGTGCGGCGCTCCCTCAACACTGCCCCTCCGACAGTGCGGCCTTCTCTCAGTACTGCCCCTCCAACAGTGCGGTGCTCCCTCAGCACTGCCCCTCCGACAGTGCGGCGCTCCCTCAGCACTGCCCCTCCGACAGTGTGGCGCTCCCTCAGCACTGCCCCTCCGACAGTGCGGCGCTCCCTCAGCACCGCCCCTCCGACAGTGCGGCGCTCTCTCAGCACTGCCCCTCCGACAGTGCGGCGCTCTCTCAGCACTGCCCCTCCGACAGTGCGGCGCTCTCTCAGCACTGCCCCTCCGACAGTGCGGCGCTCTCTCAGCACTGCCCCTCCGACAGTGCGGCGCTCTCTCAGCACTGCCCCTCCGACAGTGCGGCGCTCTCTCAGCACTGCCCCTCCGACAGTGCGGCGCTCCCTCAGCACTGCCCCTCCGACACTGGGAATGTCGGCCTGGATTTACGTGCTCAAGTCCCTGGAGAGGGACTCGAACCTACAACCTCCTGACCCGGAGGCGAGAGAGTGCTGCCCACTGAGCCACGGCTGACACAAGAGTAGGCCATTCGGCCCCTCAGGCCTGCTCCACCATTCAATCAGATTATGGGCTGATCGTTACCTCGACTCCATTTACCCCACTTTGCTCCACAATCGCTCGATATCCTCACCCATCAAACATCTACTGAGCTCAGTCTTGAAAGCTCCAATTGACCCCCAGCATCCACAGCCATTTTTGGGGGGAGAGAGTTCCAGATGCCCACTGCCTTTTGTGTGAAGAAGTGCTCCCTGACATCACCCCTGAACGGCCGGGCTCTAAGTTTAAGGTGACATCCCCCTTGTTCTGGACTCCCCCCACCAGAGGAAATCATTTCTCTCTCTCTCCCCTTTCAAATCCTTCAATTATCTTAAACACCCCGATTAGATCACCCCTTAATCTCCAAACCCAAGGGAACATCAGCCTAATACTAAAGAAAAATACTACAGCTGCTGGCAATCTGAAATAGAAAATAGAAAATTCTGTAAAATCAGTCAACAATAACAACCTGTATTTATATAGCACCTTTTAACGTAGTGAAACATCCCAAGCCGCTTCACAGGAGAATTATATGACTAAATAGAAATAATATGCATAAGTAAAAATTAGCGCAGGTGAGCAAAAGCTTGGTCAAAGAGGTCGGTTTTAAGGAGCATCTTGAAGGAGGAAAGAGAGGCGGAGAGGTTTAGGGAGGGAGTCCCAGAGCTTGGGGCCCAGGCAACAGAAGGCACGGCCACCGATGGTGGAGCGATTATAATCAGGGATGCTCAAGAGGGCAGAATTAGAGGAGCGCAGATATCTCGGAGGGGCTGGAGGAGATTACAGAGATAGGGAGGGGCGAGGGCCATGGAGGGATTTGTAAACAAGGATGAGAATTTTATAATCTCCTCCAGCCCCACAACCTCCCCCTGAGATTACTGCACTCCTCCAATTGCTTAACCGGGAGCCAATGTAGGTCAGCGAGCACAGGGGGTGATGGGTGAGCAGGACTCGGTGCGAGTTAGAACACGGGGCAGCGTGCACAGGGGGTGATGGGTGAGCGGGACTCGGTGCGAGTTAGGACACGGGGCAGCGAGCACAGGGGGTGATGGGTGAGTGGGACTCGGTGCGAGTTAGGACACGGGGCAGCGAGCACAGGGGGTGATGGGTGAGCGGGACTCGGTGCGAGTTAGGACACGGGTCAGCGAGCACAGGGGGTGATGGGTGAGTGGGACTCGGTGCGAGTTAGGACACGGGAGCAGCCGAGTTTTGGATCACCTCCAGTTTACTTGGGTAGAATGTGGGAGGCCAGCTAGGAGTGCGTTGGAATAGTCAAGTCTAGAGGTAACAGAGGCACGGATGAGGGTTTCAGCAGCGGATGAGCTGAGGTAAGGGCGGAGACGGGTGATGTTACGGAGGTGGAAATAGACAGTCTTGATTACGCTGCAGATCTGTGGTCGGAAGCTCATTTCATGGTCAAACATGACACCAAGGTCATCAGATCAGACAGCATCTGCGGAGAGAGAAACAGAGTTAACGTTTCAGGTCGATGACCTGTCGTCAGAACTGATGAAATATTGGAAAACAAGCCGAGTTTATGCAACCTGCCTTCGTAAATGACCCCTTTTAGCCTCCGTGCAATTCTCCAGATGGGAATCTAACCAGAGCTTTAAAAAACTGTAGCATGATTATAATTGGCAAATGAAGTTCAACACAGATAAACGTGAGGTTTACATGTTGATAGGAAGAATAGGGAGGTCCTTATTACTGGGAGGGTGCGAGTCTGTGTGGGGTTGAGGAACAAAGGACTCTCGGATACAAATACACAAATCACTAAATATTTCCACACGGGTTAGCAAGGCCATAAGAAGGCAAACCAGGAACTAGGGTTTATTTCTAGAGGTATAGAATTGATAAGTAGTGAAGTTATGCTAAACCTGTATCGAACCGTGGTTAGATCACACTGGGAGCACAGCGTACAGTTGTGGTCGCCATATTACAAAAAGGATATAGAGGCACTGGAGAGGGAGCAGAGGAGATTTACAAGGATGATACCAGAAATGCGAGGGGGTACATATCAGGAAAGGATGAACAGGCTGGGTCTCTTGAAAAAAGAAGGCTGAGGGGTGACCTAATAGAGGTCTTTAAAATGATGAAAGGTTTTGATCGAGTGGATACAGAGAGAGTGTTTCCACTTGTGGGGAAGAGCATAACTAGAGGCCATCAATACAAGATAGTCACCGAGAAATCCAATGGGGAATTCAGGAGGAACTTCTTTACCCAGAGAGTGGTGAGAATGTGGAACTCGCTGCCACAGGGAGGGGTTGAGGCGAATAGTATCGATGCATTTAAGGGGAGGCTGGACAAGCGCATGGGGGAGAAGGGAATAGAGGGATATGCCGATAGATTTAGATGAGGAAAGATGGGAGGAGGCTCGAGTGGAGCATAAACGCCGGCATGGACTGATTGGGCCAAATGGCCTGTGTCTGTGCCGTATATTGTATGCAAGCATGTATTCCAGCCCCCTCGAGATAAAGGCCAACGCGCCATTCGCCTTTTTAATTGGTGAACCTGTGGAATTCTCTACCATAGAGGGCTGTGGAGGCCAAGTCACTGAATATATTTAAGCGGGAGTTAGATAAACAAAAGGCATCAAGGGGTATGGGGAGAAAGCGGGAATATGGTGTTGAGATAGAGGATCAGCCATGATCATATTGAAGGGCGGTGCAGGCTCGAAGGGCCGAATGGCCTACTCCTGCTCCTATTTTCTATGTTTCTATGCCCAATTGAGAAGGTGGTGGTGAGCCGCCTTCTTGAACCGCTGCAGTCCGTGTGGTGAAGGTGCTCCCACAGTGCTGTTAGGAAGGGAGTTCCAGGATTGTGACCCAGCGACGATGAAGGAACGGCCGATATATTTCCAAGTCGGGACGGTGTGTGACTGGGAGGGGAACGTGGAGGTGGTGGTGTTCCCATGCGCCTGCTGCCCTTGTCCTTCTAGGCGGGTAGAGGTGGCGTGTTTGGGAGGTGCTGCCGAAGAAGCCTTGGCGAGTTTCTGCAGTGCATCTTGTAGATGGCACACACTGCAGCCAGGGGGCGCCGGTGGTGGAGGGAGTGAGTGTTGAAGGTGGTGGGTAGCGTGCCCATCGAGCGGGCTGCTTGGTCCTGGATGGATTCATACAGCACCTTTTAACATCGTAGAAGCTCCCAAGGTGCTTCACAGGAGCGTAACCAAACACCCAGCCACACCAGGAGATATTCGGGACAAGGTGACCATAAGCTGGGTCAAAGAGGGCGGTTTTCAGGAGCATTTCAAAAGGATGAGGGAGAGAGGCGGAGAGGTTTAGGGAGGGGATTCCAGAGCTTGGGGGCCCAGGCAGCTGAAGGCACGGCCACCGATGGTGGGGCGATGGAAATCGGGGGATGCTCAAGAGATCAGAATAGGTGCGGGCCAAAACGGCCCTTCCTACAAAAGCCGTGGCCACCTGAAGGCGGCGGGGGCCACAGGTCGGCACGGATTGGCCGCCGAGTCTCCGTGGAGGGGGGCCGCCATTTTATAAGTTGCCCGTGCTCCGTTTTGGAGCGGTGTAGGGGTCGGCTCCGCCCCTTTTCTCACCGCGGCGTGCACGCACCGACCCCTTACCGACCGGTGGTCGGTGACCCCTTCCTGAGGTCGCCCCGCGGGAACGCCGCCGCGGCCAGCGTTTTTGTGCCTTGGCGGTGCAGCCACCCTTAAAGGGGCGGAGGCGCTGCCGGAGGATCCGTGTGGGTTTTTTTTGTGGTTCGGCCGACTGCCGGGTCGGGCCGACAGTTATCGTGGCGGGTCGGGTCGGGCCCCCCTCTTGGGCGCCAGGCCACTGGCCTGGCTGAAACTTCCCCCCCCCCCCACCGCTCCTGGTGGCCCAGTGTTTGCCACTAAAGTGGCTGCAGAGTCCGTAGCGGCCCGCCCCTTTAACTGACTGGGGGGGGGGGGGCGGGCGTTATGACACGCCAGCGCGATGACCTCATCAAGCGTGGCGCTGATGCCTTGTGCAGAGCCGCCCACTTCTGCCCCGACGGCGAGGTCAGTTCTGTCCCGTGAGGAAGGAGGCAGGGTCAGTGGGAAAGGAGGCGGGGCCCATGGGGAAGGAGGCGGGGCCAGAGGGGAAGGAGGCGGGGCCAGTGGGGTTGATGCTGTCCTATACCCCGGGGCTGAGTGCTGCAGGGTTTCTTTCCCCACTGGCCCCGCCTCGTTTCCCCACTGGCCCCGCCTCATTTCCCCACTGGCCCCGCCTCATTTCCCCACTGGCCCCGCCTCATTTCCCCACTGGCCCCGCCTCCGTGTAGTACTTTTTGGAGTGCAGACACTGTTATAATGTGGGAAACGCAGCGGCCAATTTGCGCACAGCAAGCTCCCACAAACCGCAATGTGATAATGACCCAGATAATCTGTTTTAGTGATGTTGATTGAGGGATAAATATTGGCCCCAGGACACCGGGGGAGAACTCCCCCTGCTCTTCTTCGAAATAGTGGCCGTGGGATCTTTTACATTCATCTGGCTCTAACCCCCCTTCCCCCTTCTCCCGCTCCCCCTTCCACTGCTCCCCCTCACCTGCTCTGCTCACCTCTTGTTCCCCCTGCTCCCCTCCCCCTCTCGTTCCCCCTTCCCCCGTCTCGTTCCCCCTCCCCCCCTCTCGTTCCCCCTCCCCCCCTCTCGTTGCCCCCTCCCCCGCCCCCTGCTCCCCTCTCGTTCCCCTTGCTCCCCTCTTGTTTCCCCTCCCCCTCTCGTTCCCCCTCCCCCCTCTCGTTCCCCCTCCCCCCTCTCCCCTCTCCCCCCTCTCGTTGCCCCCTGGCCCCTCTCCCACTCCTCCCCATCCCCTTGTTACCTTCTGTCTCTCGCCTGTCTGTCACTTGCTGTATCTGTCGCTCTCTCTTGCCTTGTGTTTACGCTGAACGCAGGCTTAAGAGGAGATTGTCTTTGTGGCAGTGAATTTTCTGACTGTCTCGGTTGCCAGCACTGTAAGCGTCGGACACTGACGAATGGTGTGTGAAGCCTGCGTGTCACTCTCTGGATTTTCCTTTGTCTCCTAGAACCTTCCCCCCTACCTGTGACGGAGCTCCCAGCCCAAGACAGACATCAGTCGGGAAAAACAGGTAGGCCACTGACCTTTCACCCCCGAAGACGTCATGTCGTGTTTCTGCTCATTATCGAACGATAATGATGCATTGTGCTGGGAGAACTGTTACTGACAGCCCCAGAGACAAACCATGCCTTTTTAGTCAAATACTTGCTACAATTTGTGTTGTGAAGATTTTGATGTGACGTGACATCATTGCAGCAGAAATAGCCATTTCGTACATTTCACTTACTTCCTGTCAACCGATTTATATTGAAAGGATTTAAATAAGACTTGCAGAAAATGTTTTCCATCAAACAATCTCAAATCAGCTATGGGTGCATTAGATATGGAGTAAATTGTAGAGGGAGCTTTACTCTGTATCTAACCCCATGATGTACCTGCCGTGGGAGTGTTTGATGGGACAGTGTAGAGGGAGTTTACTCTGTATCTAATCCCCTGTACCTGCTCTGGGAGTGTTTGTTGGGACAGTGTAGAGGGAGCTTTACTCTGTATCTAATCCCCTGTACCTGCTCTGGGAATGTTTGTTGGGTCAGTGTAGAGGGAACTTTACTCTGTATCTAACCCCGTGCTGTACCTACCCTGGGAGTGTTTGATGGGACAGTGTAGAGGGAGCTTTACTCTGTATCTAACCCCCTGTACCTGCCCTGGGAGTGTTTGACGGGACAGTGTAGAGGGAGCTTTACTCTGTATCTAACCCCGTGCTGTACCTGCCCTGGGTGTGTTTGATGGGACAGTGTAGAGGGAGCTTTACTCTGTATCTAATCCCCTGTACCTGCCCTGGGAGTGTTTAATGGGACAGTGTAGAGGGAACTTTACTCTGTATCTAACCCCCTGTACCTGCCCTGGGAGTGTTTGATGGGACAGTGTAGAGGGAGCTTTACTCTGTATCTAACCCCGTGTTGTACCTACCCTGGGAGTGTTTGATGGGACAGTGTAGAGGGAGCTTTACTCTGTATCTAACCCCGTGCTGTACCTACCCTGGGAGTGTTTGATGGGACAGTGTAGAGGGAGCTTTACTCTGTATCTAACCCGAGCCCTATGCAATGAGACAAAAGCTGTTGATGTACAGTGCTGCCCCTGGTTGATGCAGTGACGTGAGTCCCGGTGGAAGCTGGCCCAGTGTCTGGTGCGTGACGCAGTGTAGCGAATCTCCATGGCAAACGAGGTGACAGGGGAGCGAGGCACCTGCCTGCGGGACTCGCCTTTGTTGGTGTGACGCGAGTAAATGAGTCAAAACATGTTGATCGGGGAGCGGTGGCATTTAGGGCTGCTTCTGGACCCCTGGAGAGGCGACTATTCCCTGCCTGGTGCCTGCTTGCGATAATGAACTGGTAACTACCAACACAGCATGGGCAGCATGGTGGGAGTGAGTTACAGGCTGGAATCTAATCGAGGGGTTCGAGGGGTTTATATATAGAATAACAGATACCTGGCAGTGAGTTACAGACTAGAATCTAAACAAGGGGTTCGGGGGGGTTATATATAGAATAACAGATACCTGGCAGTGAGTTACAGACTGGAATCTAAACGAGGGGTTCGAGGGGGTTATATATAGAATAACAGATACCCGGGAGTGAGTTACAGGCTGGAATCTAATCGAGGTGTTCGGGGGGTTTTATATATAGAATAACAGATACCCGGGAGTGAGTTACAGACTGGAATCTAATCGAGGGGTTCGGGGGGTTTTACATAGAATAATAGATTCCCGGGAGT
Source organism: Pristiophorus japonicus (assembly GCF_044704955.1). Lineage (NCBI taxonomy): Eukaryota > Metazoa > Chordata > Chondrichthyes > Pristiophoridae > Pristiophorus > Pristiophorus japonicus. Next base: position 89,204,945 of record NC_091996.1, on the reverse strand, counting down.
AAGTTACAGGCTGGAATCTAAATCGAGGGGTTTGAGGGGTATATATATATATAGAATATCAGATACTTGGTGCCATGTTTGACCCTGAAATGAGCTTCCGACTACATATCCTCAGCATAACTAAGACCGCCTATTTCCACCTCTAACATCGCCCGTCTCTGCCCCTGCATCAGCTCATCAGCTGCTGAAGCCCTCATCCGTGCCTTTGTTACCTCAAGACTTGACTATTCCAATGTATTCCTGGCTGGCCTCCCACATTCTACCCTCTGTAAACTAGAGGTGATCCAAAACTCGTGTCCTAACTCGCACCGAGTCCCGCTCACCCATCACCCCCTGTGCTCGCTGCCCCATGTCCTAAATCGCACCGAGTCCCGCTCACCCATCACTCCCTGTGCTCGCTGCCCCGTGTCCTAACGCGCACCGAGTCCCGCTCACCCATCACCCCCTGTGCTCGCTGCCCCGTGTCCTAACTCGCACTGAGTTCCGTTCACCCATCACTCCCTGTGCTCGCTGTCCCGTGTCCTAACTCGCACCGAGTCCCGCTCACCCATCACCCCCTGTGCTCACTGACCCCGTGTCCTAACTCGCACCGAGTCCCGCTCACCCATCACCCCCTGTGCTCGCTGACCTACATCGGCTCTTGGTTAAGCAACGCCTCGATTTCAAAATTCCCATCCTTGTTTTCAAATCCCTCCATGGCCCTCGCCCCTCCCTATCTCTGTAATCTCCTCCAGCCCCACAACCTCCCGAGATCTCTGCTCTAATTCTGCCCTCCTGAGCATCCCTGATTATAATCGCTCAACCATCGGTGGCCGTGCCTTCTGTTGCCTGGGACCCAAGCTCTGGAACTCCCTCCCTAAACCTCTCCGCCTCTCTCTCCTCCTTTCAAATGCTCTATAAAACCGACCTCTTTGACCAAACTTTTGCCCCAATTTATCCTCATGCGCCTCGCGTCAAACCTTTTGTCTCTCAATGCTCCTGCGAAGCGCGTTTGAAGGCGCTAGATAAATATAAGTTGTTGTTGTCAAGCAAGCGCGGTAATAAGCCACCTGCAAGTTTTTTTGTGGGTCAGCTGGTTGTGGGACTTGTGCCAAAATCCATGCCTAATGCTCCCCAACTAAAATATCGAGCAATCTGTAAGGGGTGGCCTCATGGGGCCCTCCCAGTCGGAACAAGATAATGTCGCGTAGTGCTCTGGGACACCCCTCAATTGAAGGAGGGGTGGAATCGTGATAACTCTTTTATCAGCGGCATGTTGTAAAGGGTGCAACAGTTGGGCAGCCTGTATGCAACATTTATAATCGGGGCGAAAGAGAATATGGAAGACTTGCATTTATATAGCGCCTTTCACGACCACTGGACGCTCCAAAGCCTTTTACAGCCAATGAAGTACTTTTTTGGAGTGCGGTCACTGATGTAATGTGGGAAACGATGCGGCCAATTTGTGCACAGCAAGCTCCCACACACAGCAATGTGGCAAATGACCCGGACAATCTGTTTTTAGTCTCGATTCTGTTCGTTGGTCGGAAGGCGAGGGAGAAGGCTGCTGGACAATGGGGCACCCCGTTGGTTCGCCATCGTGCGCTCCCAGGCCGCATCCAGACTGAAGCTCCTCCGACTCTGCTCCCCAACAACACGCCTCGACCTCAATTCACCAGGAAAAAAAAAAGGACTTGCATTTATATAGCACCTTTCACGACCTCAGGACGTCCCAAAGCGCTTGACAGCCAGTGAAGAACTTTTTGAAGTGTAGTCGCTGTTGTAATGTGGGAAACGCGGCAGCCACTTTGCGCACAGCAAGCTCCCACAGCATCATCATTATCATCGTAGGCGGTCCCTCGAACGAGGATGACTTGCTTCCACGAGAGTTCATGGATGTTTCAATGAAGGACCCGATGTTCCAGGTCCTGAACTCCAATTGAGGGGGTGGAAGATGCCTGTGGGTGGATGTTTTTAACGTGGGGTGACCGTTGCACACCAGCCACCACACGGGGCTTGACAGAGCGAGGTCTTGGTCCAGTGGCAAGGGTTAACCAGGACGACTGGAAACCAGCTCTGCTGCACGGGCCCAGTGCGCGCACATATCGCACAGTGTGGGCTGGGCCCATGCTGCCCCTGGGTCCCTCGCCTCTTCTGGGCCCCCGAACCCTCATTCGCTGCACCTCCGCCACGATCCCGCGCCGAATCTTAGACACGATCACTCACCGCTCACCCGCCCCGACCTTCCTGCTCCTCCATTGTACCCGGGCCCCGTCGATGTTCCTGCCCATACTCCAAACAGCGACCTGGGTTTTGCTGATGTCACCCAGTCGCCCACCTCGAAATCGTGTAAACCATCAAGATGGCCGTTATGTCGCAGTCTGGAAGTTTGGTTGGAAAGAACCTTGCTTCAATATGCATTCTGGGCAAAATCGTGCACACAGCAACGTGATCATGACCCAGATACTGTGTTTTTTTTGTTATGTTGATTGAGGGATAAATATTGGCCCCGGGACACCGGGGAGTACTCCCCCTGCTCTTCTTCGAAATAGTGGCCGTGGGATCTTTAACATCCACCTGAGTGCAGACGGGGCCTCGGTTTAACATCTCATCCGATAGTGCGTTGCTCCCTCAGCACTGCCCCTCCAACAGTGCGGCGCTCCCTCAGCACTGCCCCTCCGACAGTGCGGCGCTCCCTCAGCACTGCCCCTCCAACAGTGCAGCGCTCCCTCAGCACCGCCCCTCCAACAGTGCGGCGCTCCCTCAGCACAGCCCCTCCAACAGTGCGGCGCTCCCTCAGCACCGCCCCTCCGACAGTGCGGCGCTCCCTCAGCACAGCCCCTCCAACAGTGCGGCGCTCCCTCAGCACCGCCCCTCCGACAGTGCGGCGCTCCCTCAGCACCGCCCCTCCGACAGTGCGGCGCTCCCTCAGCACCGTCCCTCCGACAGTGCGGAGCTCCCTCAGTACTGCCCCTCCGACAGTGCGGAGCTCCCTCAGTACCGCCCCTCCGACAGTGCGGCGCTCCCTTAACACTGCATCGAGAGTGTCAGACTAGATTCTTTTTTTTGTGCTCAAGTCTCGGGAGTGGGACTCGAACCCACAACCTCGGAGGCGAGTGTGCTGCCCACTGAGACACCGCTGACACTATAGAGACGGTACACAATGACCACCCGTGGGGAAGTTTGCACTAGTGAGCTCCTAAAATGCTTTAACTTGTATGATTTATGAATATATTTATTCTGGCTAAATTTTCACCAATTCTCTCCTGAAGTTGCTTATTCTTGCTTGGACACCTTAAGCAAGGGCCCTTCGTCCTATGAGAGCGAGTGTACAGACAATCCTGTTCTCCCTTGGCATACAGATGCTATCATTGCCAACTCTTGGTGTATTTCTGGAGGTTTCATCACATGAAACTTAACTGGACCAGTCACATAAATACCGCGGTAACAAGAGCAGATCAGAGGCTGGGTATTCTGCAGCGAGGCTGGGTATTCTCCACCATCTACAAGGCGCAAGTCAGGAGTGTGATGGAACATTCTCCACTTGCCTGGATGAGTGCAGCTCCAACAACACTCGAGAAGCTCGACACCATCCAGGACAAAGCAGCCCGCTTGATGGGCACACTACCCACCACCTTCAACATTCACTCCCTCCACCACCGGCGCACCCTGGCTGCAGTGTGCACCATGTACAATAGACACCTCAAGTCGCTGGAGAAATACCACCAACGATGATGTGTCCACAAGATCCTGCAAATCCCCTGGGAGGACAGACGCACCAATGTTAGCGTCCTCGACCAGGCCAACATCCCCAGCATTGAAGCACTGACCCACACTCGATCAGCTCCGCTGAGCGGGCCACATTGTTCGCATGCCAGACACGAGACCCCCTAAGCAAACGCTCTACTCGGAACTCCTTCACGGCAAACGAGCCAAAGGTGGGCAGAGGAAACGTTACAAGGACCACCCTCAAAGCCTCCCTGATAAAGTGCGACATCCCCACTGACACCTGGGAGTCCCTGGCCAAAGACCAGTCTGCCCTAAGTGGAGGAAGTGCATCCGGGAGGGCGCTGAGCACTTCGAGTCTCGTCGCCGAGAGCGTGCAGAAAGCAAGCGCAGGCAGCGGAAGGAGCGTGTGGCAAACAAGTCCCACCCACCCTTTCCCTCAACCACTGTCTGTCCCACCTGTGACAGGGACTGTGGTTCCCGTATTGGACTGTTCAGTCGCCTGAGAACTCACTTTTAGAGTGGAAGCAAGTCTTCCTCAATTCCGAGGGACTGCCTATGATGCATACCATCTACAAGATGCACTGCAGAAACTCGCCAAGGCTTCTTCGGCAGCACCTCCCAAACCCACGACCTCTACCCCCTAGAAGGACAAGGGCAGCAGGTGCATGGGAACACCACCACCTCCACGTTCCCCTCCGAGTCACACACCGTCCCGACTTGGAAATATATCGGCCGTTCCTTCATCGTCGCTGGGTCACAATCCTGGAACTCCCTCCCTAACAGCACTGTGGGAGCACCTTCACCACACGGACTGCAGCGGTTCAAGAAGGCAGCTCACCATCACCTTCTCAAGGGGCAATTAGGGATGGGCAATAAATGCCGGCCTTGCCAGCGACGCCCACATCCCGTGAACCAATAAAAAGAATTCACTACCAACCGCCCCACCCCCACACTCCCACCATTGGACACCCAATATGTCTATCTTGACAGAGCCCCGCCTTCCCACAGCTGAATCGGACACCAACAGTCACTCGGTTGCCCCATTGGATGATTCTTGGCCGTCAATCAAGAACAGACGATTTTTTTTCTCCGTATATCATCATCATCAGCAGTCCCTCGGAATCGAGGAAGACTTGCTTCCACTCTAAAAGTGAGTTCTCAGGTGACTGAACAGTCCAATACAGGAATTACAGTGCCTGTCACAGGTGGGACAGACAGTGGTTGAGGGAAAGGGAGGGTGGGACTGGTTTGCCGCACGCTCCTTCCGCTGCCTGCGCTTGCTTTCTGCACGCTCTCGGCGACGAGACTCGAGGTGCTCAGCGCCCTCCCGGATGCACTTCCTCCACTGAGGACGGACTGGTCTTTGGCCGGGGACTCCCAGGTGTCGGTGGGGATGTTGCACTTTATCAGGGAGGCTTTGAGGGTGGTCCCTTGTAACGTTTCCTCTGCCCACCTGGGGATCGCTTGCCGTGAAGGAGTTCTGAGTAGAGCGCTTGCTTTGGGAGTCTCGTGCCGGGCATGCGGACAATGTGGCCCGCCCAGCGGAGCTGGTCGAGTGTGGCCAGTGCTTCGATGCCGGGGATGTTGGCCTGGTCGAGGACGCTAACGTTGGTGCGTCTGTCCTCCCAGGGGATTTGTAGGATCTTGCGGAGACATCGTTGGTGGCATCTCTCCCCGTATGTAACGCAGAAACAAAAGCGTGCCAAAGAAAAATACAATTTTTCGAAAGAATTCCTTTTCGATTTCCTTTTCTCTCCGGGGTTGTTTGCAGCGGTGTCCGGCAGATTAATCGTGAATCCCCGGAGCGTTGGCGACCATTAATACGCGCCAATTCCCGCAGGAATCGCTGGGCAGTGATCAGGAGCAGGAGTCTGGCTGATTTGGGGGTTTATTTGCCCTCTCTCAGCCGGGTTGCTGAGGCTCGCGGCAGCTCTCAACCGAGAGCAGCAAAGAGGAGCGTGAAAATGACAATGTTCCTTTTAAAATCCCCACCCCATCTTTTTTTGCACCATCAATTATACCTTGCCCCTTTCCCTCTGCGGTCTTAAATCTCCCGGCGCGAGCGACCCTTTGCAATCAATCCTGCGCATTGTTTTAGTGCCAGACTGGGAGGAATTTTGCGATAGCTGCCATTGTAAAAGTGTTTTTAAAAAGGAGCAAATATGCCCTATGTTGGCAAAGGGCATGGTTGATTTTGGTTTTGTTGGGTTTTTATAAAAAAAAATTGCAACACGGGAAGCAAATGGTGGGAAGTGCATTAATGCAAAGGGAGTTATTTATTGCAAAGGAGGAGTCATCCATTTGAAGAAAGAGAAAGCAAAGGCAGAGGCGTGTCTGCAACAATGGAATATGTGGGCAGGCAAGTGTTGGGTTGGCAGAGTGATTGACAGCAGCAGCAGCCGCCCTGGGTGCCTTGGCGTCACGTGACGAGCCAGAGCCTGGAGAAGACGGACAGGATGTGTGTGTGTGTGTGTGTGTGTGTGTGTGTGTGTGGGGGGGAGACAGGATAATATAAAAATAGATACCTGGCTTAATTTTTAAGAAAAAGGCTGGTGATTCACACTAAGCAGAGTAGAACAAGAAAATATTTGATATCTGTCCTGGGGAAAGTCCATCCGAGGGCGGAGGAGGGAGGGGGGGGGAAGAGGAAAGATTGGATTGCGCTTATGGTCGGCCATCCGCGCACCCCTGTGGCAGGGCGCCAGGAGCGGTGGTCGAATCCACCGTCAGTGGGAGCGGCGCGGGGCGGACGACCATAGCCAAACCCGGAGTTGCTATTTTTTTCTTCTTCTTCTTCTTCAAGCAAAACGAGCGGACAACATTGTGGGAGCGGGCGGCGTCGGAAACCAGGCTCCCCGTGAGGAGAGCGGGGGTGGGGGGGGAAAGAGGCCAACAAAAATAACCCAAAACCCAGTCAGGATTGCCATTTTTTTTTTAATTCTCTCTCAAAACCCCCCCCCCTCCACCCCGTCGTCGAGAAGCGAGGAAAGGTAGGGCAGCTGTTAGCTCAGGGGGGTAAAAATCGGGCCCGAGCCCGGGGCCTGGGGGACAAAATGGCGGCCAGCCGGCCCTCCCTCTCTTCCTCCTGGATCTTCACTTTGTCATCCCTCCTCTTTTATCCCCTTCCCCAGCCCTGCTTCCCACCCCTCCACACACACACACACACACACACACACACCCCTCCTCTCCTCACAATCTTCTGTCTTGCCTCTGGGGTTTTTTTTTTGACTTTCTTTAAAAATCTGATTTTTCTTGGGATTATTTCTCTTAAAATCTTTTTTTTTTTGACATTATTTCTTTAAAAATCTGATTTTCTTGGCATTGTTTTTCTTAAAATCTGTTTTTTTGACATTATTTCTTTAAAAATCTGATTTTCTTGGCATTTCTCTTAAAATCTGTTTTTTTGACATTATTTCTTTAAAAATCTGATTTTCTTGGCATTTCTCTTAAAATCTTTTTTTTACATTATTTCTTTAAAAATCAGATTTTCTTGTCATTATTTCTCTTAAAATCTGTGTTTTTTTGACATTATTTCTTTAAAAATCTGATTTTCTTGGCATTTCTCTTAAAATCTTTTTTTTACATTATTTCTTTAAAAATCTGATTTTCTTGGCATTATTTCTCTTAAAATCTTTTTTTTTTTACATTATTTCTTTAAAAATCTGATTTTCTTGGCATTATTTCTCTTAAAATCTGTTTTTTTTACATTATTTCTTTAAAAATCTGATTTTCTTGCCATTATTTCTTAAACATTTCATTTTTGACATTTCTTTAAAAATCTGATTTCTTTTGGACATTATTTCTTTAGAAATCATATTTTTTGTGCCATTGTTTTTTTAAAAATCTGATTTTTTTTAAATAAAATCTTTTTTCTCTGCTTTTTCTCCTTTTGTCCTCCCTTTTTTCCCTCTTGAGAATTCCCTGCTCCAGAGGCCTCAGGCTTTTATTTTGTTTTTCTCTGCTTTGTGGGTGTGTGTGTTTTATAATCTGTTTTATATTTTAGATATTTCTTTGCTCTGTTGTTTTCTTTTTATCTCTTGTCTTTTTATTTCGAGAAATTTGCTTTGTGCTTTTTTCCCCTTTAATTTCTGTTATTTCTTTGCTTAATATATTTCTTTGCATCTTAATATAGTTCTTTGTACCTTAATATAGTTCTTTGTACCTTAATATAGTTCTTTGTATCTTAATATAATTCTTTGTATCTTAATATATTTGCATCTTAATATAGTTCTTTGTATCTTAATATATGCCTTTACTTTCTACCGTTAATATATTTCTTTGCATTGTATCTTTGTATCTTAATATATTGCCTTTCTTGCCTTTTAGCTTGTATATATTTTGTTTTGTGTTTATTTTTCATTCATATACTTCAAGGTTTTTAGTCTGTCCAATGTTTTTTTTTAAATATATGTTGAAAATGTAATTGTTTTTCCTATTTTAAATATATATTTTGCTTGATGCTTTTGAGAGAGTTATTTTTGTATACATTTCTCTCTGCCTAGACTGTAAATGATCTTTTTTGGGAGGTGGGGGGGGGGGGGAGATTTGAGAATCTTTCAGTACAACAGTGTGATTCACCAGTGAGTGTGTGTGTTGTCTGTACAGGGTTAATGTGCCTCTCTCCTTCGAGCACGTCAAAAAAATGTTTAAAAAATAAATATATATGTAGTGGATGACTTTCACTTTTTGCCCACTTGGGGGGGGGGAAATTGCACACTTGCTTTATATAATATCTATTTTTGTATGATGTCTTTTTTTTTAAATGATTGAAACCAGCCCCTCCATTTTGTTGACTTCTCTCCCTCTCTACACTCCCCGTCCTGCCCCTCGTTTCATGTTGAAGCATAATTTTCTTGTGCGTCTGGGCTGCAGTTTTCAAATCCTGCCGAGCCTGTGGGCTTCAAGGTGTCGGGTTTTGCGTCTTTTCTACCAGGGCAGCAGTCGTTGGCTTTGTATTGTGAGTGAATTTATGATCTTTTGCCGAATCGCTGCAGACTTTTGACTTGGTCTCGTAGGGACCTGGTGCTATGATGAATGGAATCGGGGGCCAGGGTGGAACCACTTGCTCTCTTTCTCTTTCTCTCTCTCTCTCTCCCGCCCGATCTTGTTTTTTTTTTACTGGGTTGCTCTGGATTTTACAGTCTTTGATAAATACAGCAAATGGTTGGAGCCAAAATCGGGTTGTGGTCCCTGATGTAGGCACTGTTGCATTGTAGCTATCTGTGCCATTTACCCCTCCCCGTTTGCAAAATGTATTCTGTCCTTGGTAGTCATCTCTAACTGTTTGCTTTACAGCTAGGGCGGTGCGTAATGCTGCAAAACAACCTCTTTTCCTCCAGTCTAGTGACCCACCTCTTTAATCCGACCACTGCCTGTGTGTGGGGTTTTGTTATTTTCTACCCTTGGTGGTGTACATCTCGAATGAGTTGTATTAAGCAACAACGTTCGTTTATACAGCCGCCTTTTAATGTAGTAAAATATCCCAAGGCCCTTCACAGGAGCCTTACTGGATGGAATTTCACACACGAGATATTGGGACAGGTGACCAAAAGCTTTGTCCAAGACGTAGGTTTTAAGGAGCGTCTTGAAGGAGGAGAGGGCGAGCGAGAGGTTTTAGGGAGGGAATTCCAGAGCTTGGGGCCCAGGCAGCTGAAGGCACGGCCGCCAATGGTGGAGCGTTGGAAATTTTGGGGGGGGGGTGGGGTGGGTGCGTTAAAGTCCAGAATTGGAGGGACGCAGAGATCTCTGGGCAGGGGTTCTGAGCAGAGATCTCTGGGAGGGGGTTCTGAGCAGAGATCTCTGGGAGGGGGAAGGAGGTTACAGAGACAGGAAAGGGGCGAGGCCATGGAGGGATTAGGAAACAAAGGTGAGAATTTTAAAATCGAGGCGTTTTAAAGATTATTGGATCCAAGTCTGACATTAAAAACAAAATACAGACAGTAATTCAACCCAGCCATTACAATACTGTAGCAGCATAAATTGCAAGGTCATGTGTGGGTCTAGCCGGTGGGTGTTGGCAGTTTGTTTGTGTCGAGAGGCTTCATGGCTGAGAAAATGTTAAAAGGGGGAGGAATCTTCATCAAAGTTTATACAAAGTATTAAGTAGCAGAGATAAGCTGAACCCAGAATATTACTTCAAGGCAAGTCAGACCCGTAAGACCAGAGGGTGTAAATTGAATGATTGAAAACCAAATTTTAACACATTTTTGGGGGAGGTGGGGAGAACGGAGAGGATTGTCTTTACTCAAGAAGACAATAAATGTTTGGAAAGCCAAGGGACTTCAAAGCGCAGTTGTATATTAGTCTGGTTGAGTTTGGGTGCAGTTACATGACCAATGCAAAGCCATTGGAAGTGGCTTCACGTGGCTTCAGCGTTACAATTACAACCACAACTTGTATTTATATAGCGCGTTTAACGTAGTAAAACGTACCAAGGCGCTTCACAGGAGTGTTTTAAGATAAAACAGATAAATTTGACACCTAGCCACCTAAAATGAAATTACAGCAGGCGATCGAAAGCTTGGTCAAAGAAGTCGGTTTTAAGGAGTGTCTTGAAGGAGGAAAAAGAGATAGAGGTTTAGGGAGGGAGTTTCAGAGCTTGGGACCCAGGCAACAGAAGGCACGGCCTCCGATGGTTGAGCGATTATAATCAGGGATGCTCAAGAGGGCAGAATTAGAGGAGCGCAGACATCTCGGGGGGGGGGGGGGGGGGGATTACAGACATGGGGAGGGGCGAGGGCCATGGAGGGATTTGAAAACAAGGATGAGAATTTTGAAATCGAGGCGTTGCTTAACAGGGAGCCAATGTAGGTCAGTGAGCACAGGGGGTGATGGGTGAGCAGGACTCGGTGCGAGTTAGGACACGGGTCAGCGAGCACAGGGGGTGATGGGTGAGTGGGACTTGGTGCGAGTTGGGACTTGGTGCGAGTTAGGACACGGGTCAGCGAGCACAGGGGGGCGATGGGTGAGCGGGACTCGGTGCGAGTTAGGACACGGGGTCAGCGAGCACAGGGGGTGATGGGTGAGCGGGACTCGGTGCGAGTTAGGACACGGGTCAGCGAGCACAGGGGGCGATGGGTGAGCGGGACTCGGTGCGAGTTAGGACACGGGGCAGCCGAGTTTTGGATCACCTCTAGTTTACATAGGGTAGAATGTGGGAGGCCAGCCAGCAGTGTGTTGGAATAGTCAAGTCTAGAGGTAACAAAGGCATGGATGAGGGCTTCCCAAAGCAAAAGTTGTAGTGTGAATGCATGCTGTGGACTTTCAAGCAGTATTCGTTGTATAAATAAGGCAGCTTACCTAGGACTTTACCGCACAGACATGCCATTCGGCCCAACTGATCTGTACCAATGTTCCTCCCCACCCCCCCCCCCAACTAGCTGCCTCCCTCCTTCAGCTCACCCTATCAGCGTATCCTCCTGAGATTGAACAGCAAGGGAACTGGGTCCTATCACCGACCAGCCAGTGGAGATGGAGCAGAAGGTGAGCACAGGGTGCCGTGGGGTCGATGTCGCCCCTGCCTGTGGGTAAGGCTCACCAGACCACAGTTCCTTCTATTAAGAGACTCTTTGAAGTTTATTGGATTATGGGCCCAGCAGCTCTTTCTGGGATTATGGTGATGTGGTCGGTTTGTAAACGCCATACAGGCAGCGTGACGTAACTGGAAGGACAGTGACATGCAATGCCAAGGTGTGTGGATTTATGTGGTGTCTTCTAAAAGTACGTTGCACGCACACTGATCATGTAGAATCTGGCGTGGCCCATTGCAGTCCCAGCCAAATGTCCCAGGGAGTGGTGAGAGACAGCATTGCACCACCAATCTCATGGTGCCAGCATTGTAAAACGGGTCTGTGTGTGTATGACAGCCCTCCTATCACACTATTACCAATAATCATGGTCGTACACGTGGCTGTTTTTTTTATATAACCTATTGTCCTGATCTCTAGATTTGTGGTTGTCTGTGCTCCATTCATACTGTCATTGTGTGTGTGTAAAAGCCCCCCTGTCTCACTGTCATTGTTAAACTGGTCTGTGTCTGTGTGTGTAAAAGCCCTTCTGTCTCACTGTGTGTGTGCCTGTCTGTGTCTCCGGTCTCTGTGCGCCTGTCTGTCTGATAGCCCCTCCTGTCGCGTGTGTGTGTGATAGATAGCCCTCCTGTGTCTCTGTCATTGTTTTGTGTGGCATTGTCATTGTTAAACTGGTGTGTATGTGCGCATGCATGTGTGAGTACACCCTCCTGTCTCACTGTGTGCCCGTGTGATAGCCCTCCTGTGTCTCATTGTGCCTGTGTGTGGCACTCTCTCAAAACAGTCATTGTTAAACTGGTGTGTTGTGTCTGTGCGCGTGCGCCCCACTGTCTGTGCGCCCTTGTGCTAGCCCTCCTGTGTCTGTCATTGTGTGTGTGTGTGTGTGCGCCTGTGTATGGGTGGCACTGTCATTGTTAAACTGGTGTGTGTGCATGTGTGAGAACGCCCTCCTGTCTCACTGTGTGTGCGAGTGTCTGCCTGTCTGTGTGTGTTACTGTTACTGGTGGTGCTTGTGTGGCTGTTTTTTTATGTAAGCTGTTGTCCTGAGCTCTAGATTTGTGGTCGTCTGTTCCTGTCCACACAATCACAATGATCGCTCTGGGCACTGCCTTTTTGTCGAAGGTTTTACTTTTTATGTTATTTCTCCACAACCCCGCCTCCCTGCTGCCTTTCTCTAGCTAAGGAGAGTAAAAAAAAATGCCGATATTCTCTGGGGTTTAGAAGAATGAGAGGTGATCTCATTGAAATGTATAGAATTCTTTGAGGGGTAGCCAGGGTAGATGCTGAGACGTTGTTTCCCCTGGCTGGAGATTCGAGAACTAAGGGGTCACAGTCTCAGGATATTGGGGCGGCCATTTAGGACTAAGATGAGGAGGAATTTCTTCACTCAGAGGGTTGTGAATCTTTGGAATTGTCTACCCCAGAGGGCTGTGGAGGCTGGGTCATTTTTAAAGAGAAGATAGACAGATTTTTGGGCACTAAGGGAATCAAGGCTTGGGGATCGGGAGGGGAAGTGGAGTTGAGGTCGAAGATCAGCCATGATCATGAACGATGCAGCAGGCTCGAGGGGCCGAATGGCCAACGACTCCTATTACTTATGTAGTTGTGTTCTTAATACATTAACAAAACAGGGCGTTAGTAAGACCACACCTGGAGTACTGCGTACAGTGTTGGCCTCCTTATTTAAGGATGGGTATACTTGCACTGGAGGCAGTTCAAAGAAGATTCATTCGGTTGATTCCTGAGCTGAGGGGGTTGCCTTATAAAGATAGGTTGAGTAGGTTGGACCTGTACTCATTGGAGTTTAGAAGAATGAGAGGTGATCTTATTGAAACGTATAAGATTCTGAGGGGGCTCGACAGGGTAGATGCAGAGAGGATGTTTCCCCTCGTGAGGGAACCTAGAACTAGGGGGCATAGTCTCAGAATAAGGGGTCGCCCACTTAAGACTGAGATGAGAAGGAATTTCTTCTCTGAGGGTCGTGAATCTTTGGAATTCTCTGCCCCAGAGAGCTGTGGCGGCTGGGTCATTGAATGTCTTAAGGCGGTGAGAAACAGATTTTTGAACGATAAGGGAGTGAAGGGTTATGGGGAGTGGGCAGGGAAGTGGAGCTGAGTCCATGATCAGATCAGCCATGATCTTATTGAATGGCGGAGCAGGCTCGAGGGGCCACGTGGCCGACTCCTGCTCCTATTTCTTATGTTCTTATCTCGGTGCTTAATACAATAAACTGTTTGTGGAGAGGAGTGACTATTGAGTGTCATCCTCAAAAACTTCCACCCCCCCCCTCCCCCTCCCCCCGACCAACCTGCTCTGAATTCAGGTGTGCATATCCCAGTTCCTTTTACATGGTTGCCTCTGGAGGTGTGCGCAGTCTCTTTAAATTTGCATTTGTGACCTTGGCGCAGTGTTCGTCATCGCAATATGAACAGGGCGGCAAGCAAGACGCATTATATTACGCAACGGCTGCTGCAACAGAAGAGTCTTGCCTTTCACAAGCTCAGCACGTCCCAAAGCGCTTTACAGCCAATGATGTACTTTCGAAGTGCAGTCACTGTTGTAATGTGGGAAACGTGGCATCCATTTTGCACACAACCAGCTTCTGCAACCAGCAATGTGATAATTACTGGACCACCTGCTTTAGGTGTTAGATGTGAGATAACCATTGGCCAGGACACTGGGGAGAACTCTCGAATAGCGGCATGGGATCTTTTATGGGGTATCAGATGTGCACAAGAGAGCCTTGGGATTGGCTCATGTCCCCCCTATCCATGTGTAAGAGTTGCTGATTGGGAGCTTGGTCACATGCGTACCACTCCACTGTGCTGCCTTCCCTTAGTATGCAGGCAGGTCCCCGGCGAGACTCCCTATGAATGCATGTTGAACAGCATACATAGCAAGACAGTAATCCAGTCGAAGAGTTTTGAGTGACATCGGTTTGGTAGATGTTAGCCATTGCTCAGTGGGTAGCACACTCGCCTCTGAGTCTGAAGGTCGTGCGATCCGATCCTACTCCAGAGTCTTGAGCACAAAGATCTAGGCTGACACTCCAGTGCACTGCACTGCCGGAGGTGCTGTCTTTCAGATGAGACGTTAAACCGAGGCCCCGTCTGCCCCCTCAGGTGAACATAAAAGATCCCGTGGCACTATTGGAAGAAGAGCAGGGGAGTTCTCCCCTGTGTCCTGGCCAATATTTATCACTCATGCAACATCACTGAAACACATTATTTGGTCAACAGTGACTACACTTCAAACAATGGCTGTGAAGCACTTTGGGGACATCCTGAGGTCGGGAAAGGTGTGATATAATTGCATAGTCTGTCCTCAGGGATCTGAAAACTGAGATTACATCGTTGCCGCTGTCCTCTGTCAGATCTCTAGTTTGTTTTTCTTCCTTCAAATTGTGCCGCTTTTCTCCCATCCACCACCCGACTTAACCGAGGCAGTGGTCTCCTTGCTTCAGTGTTGTTTTGTGGCCACTGCCAGCCCCTTCTTGCCCAACCAGCCATTCTTCCCGTGTGAACCTGGCTAGTTAGTACCAGCGGGACGTTTCGCCGTGCAGGCAACCCGACCCGATCCAACTGCGGCTTCTACGTGCACACTTTCCAGGCTGGCTCGCTGAATGCCGATCAGGATCGGGATACTGGCCACCTTTCTTCTCCCTACTGCCTAAGCTCTGGCACTCCCTCCCTAAACCTCTCTGCCCCTCTCTTCTCCTTTTTGAGACGCTCCTTAAAACCTACCACTTCAACCTTAAGAAATAGGAGCAGGAGTCGGCCATTCGGCCCCTCGAGCCTGCTCCACCATTCAATAATCTGATTCAGTGATCTGATCGTGGACTCAACTCCACTTCCCCGCCCTCTCCCCATAATCCTTGACTCCCTTATCGTTCAAAAATCTGTCTATCTCCACCCTTAAATATATTCAATGAGCCAGCCTCCACAGCTCTCTGGGGCAGAGACTTCCACAGATTCACGACCCTCTGAGAAGAAATTCCTCCTCATTTCTGTTTTAAATGGGCGGCTCCTTATATTGAAACTATGCCCCCCTAGTTGTAGACTCGCCCACGAGGGGAAACATCCTCTCTGCACCTACCCTTCAGAATCTTGTGCTTCGATAAGATCACCCCTCATTCTTCTAAACGCCAATGAGTACAGGCCCAACCTGCTCAACCTTTCTTCATAAATCAACCCCTTCATCCCAGGAATCAACCTCGCGAACCTTCTCTGAACTGCCTCCAAGCTTTTGGTCACTTGTCCTCCTATCTCCTTATCAAATGTTGTCTGATAATGCTCCTGTGAAGCGCCTAGGGACGTTTTACTTGGCTAAAGGCACTATATATATATATATATACAATTTGTTGTTGTTGATCAGCAACGACCTGCAATCCAGCAGTGTGATCTAACTGGTGGTGTGCTTTTTTTGCTTTGATGCCTCTGTTTGGGCGCTGATGTGTCCTTCTGGATTCACTGTCCTTTAATGTAGTCTGTGCTGTGCTCACTGAGACCAGTTGGAGCAGCAACTGGAGTGTTCTAGTTGTCCTTGACATTCTCAGACGATGGAGGAAGAAGTAAAATGGGATTGGTCTCCGTTGTGACGCCCTTCATGCTGGAAAAGCCTGCTGTCTGGGCTGACGTGTGAAAAAATAGCTATATGGGCAAGGTACCAGACACACAGACTTTTGGGGTATATGTGCAAAAATTGTTGGAAGGTGGCAGGGCAGGTTGAGAAAGCAGTTTTAAAAAAAAAGCCTAAGGGATACTGGGCTTCATAAATAGAGGCATAGAGTGCAAAAGCAAGGAAGTTATGATTAACCTTTTGTTTGGCTTCAACTGGAGTATTGTGTCCAATTCTGGGCCCCGCATTTTAGGCAGGATGTGAAGGCCTTAGAGAGGGTGCAGAAAAGATTTACGAGAATGGCTCCAGGGATGAGGGACTTCAGTTACGTGGATAGACTGGAGAAGCTGGGGTTGTTCTCCTTGGAGCAGAGAAGGTTCAGAGGAGATTTGATCGAGGTGTTCAAAATCAGGAGGGTTCTGGACAGAGTAGGCCGAGAGAGACTGTTCCCATTGGCGGAAGGGTCGGGAACCAGAGGACACAGATTTAAGGCGATTGGCAAAAGAACCAAAGGCGACATGAGGAAAAACATTTTTACGCAGCGAGTGGTTAGAATCTGGAATGCGCTGCCTGAGAGGGTGGTGGAGGCAGACTCAATCATGGCTTTCAAAAGGGAGTTGGAAAGGTAGCTGAAGGAAAATAAAAATTGGCAGGGCTACGGGGTGGGGGGGTGGGAAAGGGGAAAGGGGAAGGGGAAGGGGAGTGGGACTGGCCGAGGTGCTCTTGCAGAGAGCTGGCACAGGCTCGACGGGCCGAATGACGGCCTCCTGTGCTGTAACCATTCTGTGATTTTATGACGGCTGCTGGTATCTGTGCAACAGGAACAGAGTGACTTACTGCCTTCTAGGAATCTGCTTGGCACAGATTTAATGATCAATATTCAGAGCTTTTCCCTGCAGTGGTTATGCTTTCAGAGATGATGCATTATTTAATGGAGGATTCTTGCCGGTTGGTTGTCCCCATGTCTACGCAATGCTTGTACGTTGCTTTTTAATGGGATTCGCCCTCTTCGAAGCTTGAAACGAAGGCATGAGATGCAGTAGATAGTGGGACTGGTGCAATATTCCAACCCAATCTAACCGAAATATAAAGAAATAAAAGCAGAAAATGCTGGAAATACTCAGCAAGCCGGGCAGCAGCTGGGGAGAGAGAGAGAGAGAGAGAGAGAGAGAGAGAGAGAGAGAGAGAGAGAGAGAGAGAGAGAGTTTCGGACCTTTCGTCAGAAATACAAAGAGCTATTTGCGGTAAATGTCCTATAGGGACTGGAAGAATCAGCCTGCGCAGAGCGCTTGGTGTATGTCTGATCAGACACCAAGGTGCGGCCCAGGAAATACATCGTTGTTGGCTCAGATGAGCTAGATTCCTGTCGTCCCTGTGTCTCGCAGACCAGGTTAAGTCCACTGTACCCCCTCCCTCCCCCGCCCAGGCACACAGAAAAATCCGTGATATTGTTGCAGAAAATGTTTTTAGTATACAGCAAGGTGCCAGCAAGTCAACACATATAGAGAACAGAACTGCTTGTAGCTGGTCCCTGGTGGACAGGAATCTTCTGGCCCAATGCAGTAAAGTACAGGGGCGGGGGTGTGAGCACTTTGAGCTCGTGAATGGAGCGTCACGAAGAAGCACATCGTACAAAGTGCATTAGCTGAAGTGCCATATTTTTTGGTACTAATACATTAAGCTCAGTGACGGCTAGCTGAGTTAAATTGGATTTTGAGCTCTCCTAAATCTGGGACTTTGCCGATTTGGAAAAAAATATTTAATTCTGCTCCGATGTACTGCAGGTCTTTTGCTTCACACAACATACAGTCAGCGAGGAAAGAAATAGCACGTTTCTATCTCTTGAGGCTGCTGGATATCTGGGGGAGGTGTGCAGAGAGGTGGGAGGAGAGAGAAAGGGTGGGATCTCTCATTTCAGATTGGCTATGGACGGAGTGAGTGAGCACTTGAGGAGAGAAGCAGTAAAGCCTTGTGAGGTGTCCTGCCCCCATCCCAAAAGAGAAGCAAATTATGTGTTAAACAATGCATTTATCGCCAGGCTAGAGTTCAGGATGTGATAAAACTGCAGTGTGTGATGCACATTGATTTTTGGGGCGGCGTGCATGTCTGGTGTGCCCACAGATTGCAATTTAACAGGTTCTATGGGCGATATCATCTGACTTTGAACATTATAGCTTTTAGCTGAACCAAGGCTAATATTGAGAAGTGCTGACTGGACCGACATAAAGTCAGACTTGCAGTTATAAAGCGCCTTTCATAACCTCCAGACGTCCCAAAGCGCTCGACAGCCAATGAAGTACTTTTTGAAGTGTAGTCACTGTTGTAATGTAGGGAAACGCAGCAGCCATTTTGAGCACGGCAAGCTCCCACAAATGAAATAAACAGCCAGATCATCTGTTTTCGTTATATGGGTTGAGCGATAACTGTTGGCCAGGACACCGGAGATCACTCCTCTTCGGAATAGTGGCATGGAATCTTTTGTGTCCACCTGAGCGAGCAGACGGGGCCTCCGGGTTCAACGTCTCATCCAAAGGATGGCGCCTCCCGACAGTGCAGCACTTCCCTCAGCAATGTACTGGAGAGTCAGCCTGGATTATGTGCTTATGTTTCTGGAACGAAAGCCTTTGGAGGGAAATATCAGACAGGCATGATTTGAAATTTCAGCCCTTTGGGGAGAAGGAGTCTGAGTTGCAGTGTGTGTGTTCCTGAAAGTAATTTTATTTCATCTTTGACGGTGTTGGGGATTTAACTTCCTTTTTTCCAGAAGGTGTTGTGCTTTTGTCCTTGATAATTGTGGATGTCTACGACCTCCATTTTGTGGCTTTTCTTTTGTCCATCCTGGGCCTGAGAGGTCAGGATAGGCTCATGCCACGCTCCAGCATTCTCTCTCTCTCTTTCTGATTCCAAGCACCTGCAGCATTTTTCTTCTTGCATGCCGCTTGCGTCTGTTTACCGAGATGGTACCTGCCAAAAACGTCCTTCTGGGAGCTTTGAAACAAAGACTTGGATTTGTACAATGCGTTTCACCACCACCGGACGTCTCAAAGCGCTTTGCAGCCAGTGAAGTAGTTTTTGGAGTGTAGTCACTGTTGTAATGTAGGAAATGCGGCAGCCAAATTGCGTACAGCAAGCTCCCACAAACAGCAATGTGATAGCGACCAAATAATCTTTTTGTTATGTTGATTCAGAGATATCTGAGAATCTATAATTAAAGATAAAATTGCTGTGTATCTAAATAACTCTTACTCTCTGTTTCCTCAATTCTAACCTGATTTTAATTCAATTTGCTACCCTTTCCCCCCCCCATATCCCATACTCTTCTCCAGTAGTCTCCCGTGTGGTATCTTGTCAAAGGCTTTCTGCAAGTCCATGTACACCACATCCACTGCATTTCCCCTATGCACCATATCTCCTGAAGGACCTAGATCCGGTTTGTGAAGCTCGATCTGAAATCTGTCGGCTGCTTCTAATTATGTTCCCTTCATCATCGAGATATTTGGTAACTTCAGCTTTAATTAAAGAGTTGAAAGAAAGACTTGCATTTCTGTAGCGCCTTTCACGACATCCCAAAGCGCTTAACAGCTGATGAAGTGTTTTAAAATTGT
Organism: Pristiophorus japonicus; assembly: GCF_044704955.1. Taxonomy (NCBI): domain Eukaryota; kingdom Metazoa; phylum Chordata; class Chondrichthyes; family Pristiophoridae; genus Pristiophorus; species Pristiophorus japonicus. The sequence continues at coordinate 89,185,489 of NC_091996.1, read as the reverse complement.
AGCCACTGTTGTAATATAGGAAGTGGCCCTCTAATTTCGCTCAGCTGGGGCTTAGCGAATGTGAAAGATTTTTCTCCCTCCTCGCGTGTTTCTCCGCTCCTGAATGTGTTGGAGTCTAGTTCCCTAGGTGCTGGTTGCCCTCCTGGCCTAGATGTTGAATGGCAGCAAGCTATTTGACTGTGGGCGGAGTCGTACTCAAGCCCTATCCTCATACCTTTTCAGCAGGAGTGGCTGGATGGTAATAAGGAGTGGGAACTCTGACTGATTATTTGCCCACTCGAGCCCAATGAGGTTTTTGTAGCAACCTCTTACTGTCCCAACAACTTGCATTTATATAGCGCCTTTAATGTAATGAAACGTCCTAAAGCGCTTCATAGGAGTGTTATGAGACAAACAATTTGACACCGTGGCACATAAGGGGAAATTAGCGCAGGTGACCACAAGCTTGATCAAAGAGGTCGGTTTTAAGATGCATCTTGAAGGAGGAAAGAGAGGCAGAGGTTTAGGGAGGGAGTTCCAGAGCTTGGGGCCCAGGCAACAGAAGGCACGGCCACCGATGGTTGAGCGATTATAATCAGGGATACTCAAAGGGCAGAATTAGAGGAGCGCAGGTATCGAGGGGGGGGAGGGGGGAGGAGGGAGAGGAGGAGATTAGAGAGGTAGGGAGGGGGCGAGGGACCATGGAGGGATTTGAAAACAAGGATGAGAATTTAGAAACGAGGTGTTGCTTAACTAGGAAACTTAGTCAGCAAGCACAGGGGGTGATGGGTGAGCGGGACTCTGTGCGAGTTAGAACACGGGTCAGCGAGCTCAGGGGGTGATGGGTGAGCGGGACTCGGTGCGAGTTAGGACACGGTGCAGCTGAGTTTTGGATCACCTCTAGTTTACATCGGGTAGAATGTGGGAGGCCAGCCAGGAGTGTGTTGCAATAGTCAAGTCTAGAGGTAACAAAGGCACAGATGAGGGCTTCAGCAGCGGGTGAGCTGAGGCAAGGGGCGGAGGTGGGCGTTGTTACGGAGGTGGAAATAGGCGGTCTGAGTTATGCTGCAGATATGTGGTGGAGGGCTCATGCCAGGGTCAAATATGATGCCAAGGTTGCCAACAGTCTGGTTCAGATCAGATGAACTCGGGACAGACTGTGGATCAGACCGGGTGTTTGTACAGCACCTGAGTTTAATTCCAGCTAACACTAATGCTGCAAGGTGTGTTTAAGTGTATTGGTAGCAATTTGTTATTGGAAAATCTCTCATTCGTTCATGTGCAACATACCAGTTTATTCCCTCAAATTGCTTCTGTGGCAGTGACCGTTGTATCACTTCCATGCAACTCTTACAGCTCAAAATGCTGTCTTCAGACAGACGGAGTCAGTCATTTATAATTCACTGGCGCTGCTGGCAAAGCTGGCATTTATTGTCCATCCCTCGAGAAGGTGGTGCGCTTTTTGATACGCCCGAGCGGCTTGCCGGGCCACTTGAGCGAGTCAACCCCATTGGGACTGGAGTCCCACGTGGGCAAGGACAGCAGGTTTCCGTCCCGAGAGGGTGTTGGTTGAACCACTTGGCTGTTTAACGACAATCTGACCGCTTCATGGTCACTTTTAGTTGTGCCCAGTCTTCCCTCTAATTCTTTATCTTGGTGCGTGGCCCCTTTAGATTTCCGCAGTGGCTGTGCACGCGCGCGATCTCGTCCAGCAGCCGGTGAGCAGCCTGCGCGGGACCTTGCGATCGGTGCACATTAACATCGCAATTACCAGTTTCCTTTTTTTTAAATTTCCATGTTTTTAATTAAACTGAATTCAAATTCTCAAACCGCCACGGGTGGGATTTGAACTCGCGTCCCCTGGATTAGCAGTCCAGTAAAATAACCGCCACGCCACCGAACCCAATTCTAATTGTACATCTGGATGCTTTTCCACCGCTTGAATGGGCGTAGTGCATTAAAATGTCGCGTGTCTGTCACTTTCGTAAAATCCGAGCGACTCAGCTGTTCCGGTGGGATTCATTGTCCCCACCTCAATTGGTATGGGGCCTGGGTAATATCCGTGAGCACAAGATTGTTTATCCTCTGCAGTAGGATGCACGTCTCTGTCTGTTGTTCAGGGCCTTGAATAAAATGCGTATTGAATAATCTTGGCCCAGTTCTTGTGGGTGTGAAGCCACATTACAACAGCTCGGCTAAATTATTCATCTTCCCCCCCCGCCCCCAGTCCCGTCCCGTCCCGTGCTTTATCACCACATATGGGTCCTTTATGAGTGAGGTTGTACAGCTTGTGCTAGATGGTGGCCATTTTATCACAGGTGTATTCTGCGTATGTGTGTTCCTCAAAATGCAATATTTTCATAGAATCATACGGCACAGAAGGAGGCCATTCGGCCCATCGTGCCTGTGTCGGCTCTTTGAAAGAGCTATCCAATTAGTACCACTCTCCCTCTTTTTCCCCATAGCCCTTCAAGTATTTATCCAATTTCCCCTGTTTGAAAGTTACAATTGAATCTGTTTCCACCTCCCCTTCAGGCAGCGCGCGTTCCAGATCGCAATAACTGGCTGCGTTTACATAAATTCTCCTCCATCTCGCCTCTGGTTTCTTCTTTTGTTATTCTGGTACATTGCCGTGATGTCAACCCAGTTTGTCTGCCGTAACTGGCAATCTAGCTGATCAGAAGGGTGGAGCAGGAACATGCTGTGCGGTAAACGGTTGTACCTAACGGTTTAGATGATCTAGTGAGCAGTTTGATCTCTTCGAGCTGAAAAACACGCAATTTGCATCCTTTGAAGGGCCGGGGGGGGGGGGGGGGCGGGTGGCGAGAACGATATTGCAAGTTGCGCTTGACACTCTGGAGACGCCTCTCTCCCTTTCAGCCGCTCTCTTTCGTTTCAGCTCTTCCTAAAATTCAGAAATTTTGATGGAGTAGACAGGGAGCAATTGTTTCCACTGGCAGGAGCGTCATTAACCAGGGGTAAGATGTAGTCCTTACTACTAGGGGGAATCAAGGGGTATGGTGAGAAAGCAGGAATGGGGTACTGAAGTTGCATGTTCAGCCATGAACTCATTGAATGGCGGTGCAGGCTCGAAGGGCCGGATGGCCTACCCCTGCACCTATTTTCTATGTTTCTACGTAAGCCATTTGGGACCGAGATGAGGAGAAACTTCTTCACTCAGAGAATTGTGAACCTGTGAATTCTCTACCACAGAAAGTTGTTGAGGCCAGTTCGTTAGATATATTCAAAAGGGAGTTAGATGTGGCCCTTACGGCTAAAGGGATCAAGGGGTATGGAGAGAAAGCAGGAATGGGATACTGAAGTTGCATGATCAGCCATGATCATATTGAATGGTGGTGCAGGCTCGAAAGGCCGAATGGCCTACTCCTGCACCTATTTTCTATGTTTCAGAGGGCACAGATTGAAGATCATCAGCAAAGGGGGATGATAAATTTCTTTACGCAGAAAGTTATGATTGGGAACGCGCTGCCTGAAAGGGCGCTGGAAGCAGATTCAGTAGTAACTTTCAAAAGGGAATTGGATCTCTACTTTAAAAAGTAAAATTTGGCAGGGCTTCAGGGAATGAGAAGTTGGAGTGGGACTAATTGGATTGCTCGTTCAAAGAGCCAGCACAGGCACGATGGGCCCAATGGCCTTATCCTGTGCTGCGCGATGCTGTGAAGGTGTGGACTGTTGCTGGGAGATAGATTCCTTCTGGTATCTTGCTCAAGTGGCCAATCTTCCCCTCTCAACCTAGGGACTGAGTATCATTGGATGGTGGGGGGGGTGAGGGGTGGGGGGATGGGGGGATGGGGGGGGGGGGTCATCACAATGAACCCAACCCTGTTCTCACTTGATCTATGCACGTGCACATTCCAGCAAGGATCTGGTTTAAGTGTCGGGATTGGGAATCCCAACTTTTCTGTTCCCGATTCAGCGGGCTGAGGCTAATTATGGTCCCCATGTTGCTGCTGGGGTTGGGATCAGGCTGAGAATTGAACCTGGGACTGTGGGGCTCAGTACCACGCCAGGTAGCGGATTTACTCAAAGAAAGAAATCATTTGCCTTTCTATAGACGTCCCAAAGTGCTTTACAGCCAAAAGAGCACTTTTTTTGGGAGTGTAATGTGGGAAATGTGGCAGCCAATTTGCGCACAGCCAGCTCCCACACACAGCACTATGATCGTGACCAGATAATCTGTTTCAGTGATGCTGATTGAGGGATAAATATTGGCCCCAGGATACCGGGGAGAACTCCCCTGCTCTTCAAAATAGTGGCTGTGGGATCTTTTACGTCCACCTGAGAGAGCAGACGGGGCCTCGGTTTAACGTCTCATCCGAAAGACGGCACCTCCGACAGTGTGCCGCTCCCTCAACACTGCACTGGGAGTGTCAGCCTAGCTTTTTGTGCTCAAGCCTCTGGAGTGGGACTTGAACCCACGACCTTCCGACTCCGAGGCGAGAGAGTGCCGCCCACTGAACCACAGCGGACTGAGCATTCAGAGGAGCTTAAACATACTTTATAATTTAATAAGATCCCGGGGTGAATAATACCTGATTAGTATAAAGCAGATCAGTGTCGGACACTACGTAAAGCCAAGTCTTATCAATCCCAGTTCTAATCCACATTAATTGAAGAATTCTTTTCTCTCCTTCGCCTGTTGAAGTCGGTCAGAAATGCGAGCTAACTAAGCGAGAATTGACCGAGCAGTTGAAAGAAATTGGCTCGATGGCAACGCACTCCTGACACCTTCTGTGTGCTGGAGGGCTTGCTAAGTATTCAATAAACTCAAAACCAGCTCCGAAACCAGTAATGACCCAAACAGAAACTGAAAGTGCAAAAAAAAATTAATGATGAAATAAAGTAAGATTTAAAAAGGGACGGGGGAGGGGGAAAAAGGCACTTGCAACAAAACCGAGTCAGGTTCTTCTGGCAGGTCGGGAAAGAATCCTTGAGGATAATTAGTAGTTTCCTGCACCTTTTTCTCCCTCGTGCACCCACTCGTACACCTCCAGGTGTGTCGGCAGTGCTGTGCTTCCAAGTGAAAGCACAGAGGGTCAGAGGGCTCTCTGTGTGTGGAGAGCATCCCAGCCTACCTCGATTTTTTTCTTTCCCCCCGCCCCCCCAGTATGTCAATGGGTAGCACACTCGCCTCGGAATCAGAAGGTTGTGGGTTCAAGCCCCACTCGAAGGACTTGAGCACATAATCTATCGAGGTTGACGCTCCCAGTGCGGTGCTGAGGGAGCGCCGCACTTTCGGATGAGACGTTAAACCGAGTCCCCGTCTGCTCTCTCAGATGGACGCTATTTCGAAGAAGAGCAGGGGAGTTCTCCCCGGTGTCCTGGCCAATATTTATCCCTCAATCAACATAACAAAACAAGACTACAACTAGGGGGCATAATCTTAGAATAAGGGACTATCCATTTAAAACTGAGATGAGGAGGAATTTCTTCCCTCAGAGAGTTGTAAATCTGTGGAATTCGCTGCCTCGGAGAGCTGTGGAAGCTGGGTCATTGACTAGATTTAAGACCGAGATAGACAGTTTCTTAATCGATAAGAGAATAAGGAGTTATGGGGAGCAGGCAGGGAAGTGGACCTGAGTCCATGATCGGATCAGCCATGATTGTATTAAATGGTGGAGCAGGCTCGAGGGGCTGTATGACCTACTCCTCCTATTTCTTATGTTCTTATGTAAATGATCTGGTCATTATCACATTGCTGTGTGTGGGAGCTTGCTGTGCGCCAATAGGCTGCCCGGTTTCCTGCATTATAACTGTCTGTCCCACCTGTGACAGACTGTAATTCCTGCATTGGACTGTACAGTCACCTGAGAACTCACTTTTGGAGTGGGAGCAAGCCTTCCTCGATTTTGAGGGACTGCCCACGACGATGATGATTACAACAGGGACTGCCCTCCAAAAGTACTTCATTGGCTCTAAAGTGCTTTGGAATGTCCTGAGGTCGTGAAAGGTGCTGTAGTAATGCTCGTCTTTTTTTCTCTGCTTCAGTGACTAACTCCGGTAGTGTGATCCACAGTGTCTCAAACATCGAAGTTTAAAAAAATCCTTTGCCTTGCTGTATGCCCTAACACGTGTATCTATTTTCATTTAATGTCTCCTTGCACTGTGGTGGTGGGGTGGGGCGGGGAGGGAGAGAGAAAGAAACAGTCGTGGAATGATATATTTTGGTCTTTCAAACCTGGGTTATGCTTGGAGAGTGGATTTTATGCTGTGAAACACGCGGGTGAAGTTATGGCTGGTTCCAGGTCTGTCACGGGGATTGTGAATAATTTGAGGTGATGAATTAAGGGTATTGCACAAGAGAGCCTTTTGCACAATCCTGAGTACATTGCTCAAGTGTATTTGTACTATTGCTGATAGCTGTGCGTGCTGGTTTCTCTGAATCTCCTTCCTTGCAATACTTGCAGTGATTGCGTTACAATTTTACTGACTGAAAGGAACATCGGTGGGGGTGGGGGTCTGCTTCTGCGACGATCTGAAAGCACCCTGTTAGAACTCTGTACTAGGAAAGGGTCTGGTTCTGTGGTGCCTGCGTCCCTGGAGGAAATGTTCTTTCATGTTAATGCTGTGAATACTGTAGAGGAGCCTCGTGCGCATTCATGCTTCTGCAAGACTTGCTAATGTGATGTCTTTCATTTTTTAAAAAAAAAACAACATTTACACCAAAGATGAAAAATCTAGCAGTTCCCGATGGCAAACCAACTATCGTGTATCTGGCCCTACATTGCCAAAGCACCCAGCTTTGAGTAGTGGCCTGTGTTGAGACAGTTGATCTCTGGGGGTGGGGTCCTGCTCCTCATAGCCATTGTCTCCTACTGGAAAGTGTGTGAGAGTTTTTTTAATTTATTCACTTCATTCCTGGGATGTGGGCATCGCTGACAAGGCCAGCCTCTATTGCCCATCCCTCATTGCCCTTGAGAAGATGGTGGTGAGCTGCCATCTTGAACCGCTGCAGTCCCGTGTAGTGAAGGTGCTCCCACACAGTGCTGTTAGATAAAAAGAAAGAAAGACTTGCATTTATATAGCGACCACCGGACGTCCCAAAGCGCTTTACAGCCAATGAAGTACTTTTGGAGTGTAGTCGCTGTTGTAATGTAGAAAACCCGGCAGCTAATTTGCGCACAGCAAGCTCCCACAAACAGCAATGTGATAATGACCAAATAATCTGTTTCTGATATGTTAATTGAGGGATAAATATTGGCCCCAGGACACCGGGGATAACTCCCCTGCTCCTCTTCGAAATAGTTGCCCTGGGATCTTGTAGGTCCACCTGAGAGGGCAGACGGGGCCTCGGTTTAGTGTCTCATCCGAAAAGCGGCACCTCCGACAGTGGAGCGCTGCCTCAGCACTGTACTGGGAGTGCAGTGTCAGCCTAGATTTATGTGCTCAAGTCCCTGGAGTGATATTTGAGCCCGAAACCTTCAGGCTCGGAGGCGAGGGAGCCGCAGGATTTTGACCCAGCGACAATGAGGAAACGGACGATATACGTCTAAGCCAGGTTGGATTGTGACTTGGAGGTGGTGGTGTTCCCACGAGCCTTGCTGTCGAAGACGCCTTGGCAAGTTGCTGCAGTGCGTCCTGTAGACTGTGCACACTGCTACCAAGGCTGCACTCTCTGTCTAGACTCCAAGGTGCTGGAGAATGGTTGGGAGGTGAGGTAATGAGAGGAAGTAATTGATGTGGCTTCCCCCAGAGGCTAAACCGCATCAGCTGAACCTGCTGAATAATGAAGGTTCTCCGATCCCATCGCTGGTCTGTGCTGTTACCTGAATTCAGTTGGTATGGTGCCAGAATTAGTTTCACTCTCACTGGGTTAGGGAAGGGTTTATCGGCCGAGGTGCTTGCTCACCAGTGAGTCGTGGTGATCCAACTGTGAAGTGCATGTGGGTGATGCGTTTGCCGAGAACAAGATTAGACTTGGCGGTGCCTTTCCACTGCCCAGTCAGAGAGCCTCCGTCTGGGCTCACACAGGAACAGTGGTCATCGGGTCAGGTACTTGAGAGCTGCCAGCATCTGTGATGCTGAACTTGAGAAGTAAGTCGTTTCATTCAGGAGCGAAAGTTGGAAAAGGGAGAGACTGAAAGCACTTGGCCTGCAGGATGTCCCTGCGTTGGTGTGGTCATTTATCGGCTTTTCCTTCATTGGCGCCGGGTCAGAATCCCCAAACTGTGGGAGCACCTTCACCTACACGGGCTGCAGCCGCTCAAGAAGGCGGCTCACCACCACCTTCTCGAGGGCAGTTAGCAATGGGCAATAAATGCCAGCCTTGCCGGCGGCACCCAGGCCCCATGAATGAATGAATAAATATAATTCAGGTCGTCATGAAGTGCATTGACAATTGGGGCCTGCCGTGTTTCCGTTACGGATGCATTGTCGTCCATTGATGGTATTTATTGGTGTGCTGGCATTGGGTAGGGCATTGATGCCAGGGGTACGGAGCTTTTTGGGATGAGCCCTGAATGGAAATCCGATACACCATTTTATTGGATTGAGGCAGAGTGCAGCAGCAGTCGACCTGTTCTGTCCTGGCCCCCCTCTCCACGCTCTCAATTAGTGAATGATCCATACCACGCAAAGGGGGGAAAGTTAGAAGAACGTGGAGAAAAGCCTACAGGAAAGATTGCCACGCAGTTTTCAGTGCTGCTGCCCATTATTTGTAGATCCAAAGTATTGCTTTATCGCTTTCCCGCTTCTCCAAATGGTCCCGTCCTGTGACGCAAGTAAAGGTCATGTTGCCCATCGCTCGCACTGTGGTTTCTGCGTCTTGCCTTACTGAGAGGCTTAATTCCAGTGTCTGTGAAGGAACACAACAGCTGCACTCCCCAGATCAAAAGCCAGTCGTCCCTAGGTAGTCCCAATTAGCGCTGTGAGGCTACGCGCGGGAAACCACGAGGGATGTGACTAATTGGTTCCTACCGAGGACTTTAATTGGTGCAAGCCCTGTACCCGGTGCTAGTGTGCGGATCATGCTCTCTGGGGACTCAGTTGGCACGCAGTCAGAACGCAATTTGGCTTAATGGTGCCACTCATTTGAGGATCACTTAAATCTGCCAGAAGGTAAGCTCTTACTCGCTGGGGATTTTATTCTGGTGTGTTTTTATTCCTGGCAGGTAATGTGTTTGGGCTATTGGTGCAAACAGAGGATGCGGCCGAGACCAGTGGTGGTTGGGGGTAGGATTTGGGTATTGACCGTACAGCTTTACGGTATAAAGCCTTCCTATTGGTTTGTCAATCTTCAGGTTTACAGAATAAGAAATCTGTGGCCGGGGGGGGGGGCCAAAGGATCACCTTGTTTGTTTAATTCTTCACATTTTCTTTATCTTCTTGTCCTTTCCAACCAGCACACATTGGCTCCACCCTCACCCCTTCATCTATTCCCATTCTTGGTCTCACTGTCTCCTCTGATCTCCGATCAAACTCTCAGCTCTTCTGCATCGCTGAAGCTGCTTCCAAGAAACTCCATTCCCACCGACAGGTTGAACTTCCCTTATCCGGAACTCTCAGGACCTAGCCTGGGATTTTTCCGGACGAGGGGTGGTCACGTTAAATTGGATGGTACAGGTACTGAGTGAGGGGATATCGGGGCTGGCTGGCTTGGGGCTGAGAGATCATTGCGTGGGGGGAGGGGGTGGATCGCGGGGTCAGGCCAGCGAATTGTGAGCGTCGGCAACAAGGAAGGGCTTCAATTTTGTTCATGCCGGAGTTCTGTGCCTGGTGGTCGGGAATGGTTCTAGTTAACGTAGTAAAACGTCCCAAGGTGCTTCACAGCAGTGTAACGAGATAAAACCGATATATTTGACACCGAGCCACAAAAGAAGAAATTAAGGCAGATGACCAAAAGCTTATTGAAAGAGGTCGGTTTTAAGGAGCGTCTTAAAGGAGGTAGAGAGGCGGAGAGGTTTAGGGAGGGAGTTCCAGTGCTTGGGGGCCCAGGCAACAGAAGGCACAGCCACCGATGGATGAGCAGTTATAATCAGAGATGTTCAAGAGGGCAGAATTTGAGGAGCGCGGCCATCTTATGGGGTTGTGAGGCTGAAAGAGATTACAGAGATAGGGAGGGACGAGGTCCTGGAGTGATTTGTAAACAAGGAAGGGAATTTTGAAATCGGCGTTGTTTAACCGGGAGCCAGTTTAGGTCAGAAAGCACAGGGGTGATGGGTGATTGTGACTTTGTGTGAGTTAGAACATGGGCTGCCGAGTTTTGGATCACCTCAAGTTTACGTAGGACCGCCTAAGAGAGAGAGAGAGAGAGAGAGAGAATGTGGAATGTGGTTGGCCGGCCAGGAGTGAGCTGCGAGTAGTCAAGTCTCGAGGTAACAAAGGCATGGATAAGGGTTTCAGCAACACAAGAGTTGAGGCGGGCGATGCTACAGAGGTGAAAAAAGGCGGTTTTAGTTATTTAGTTCCTAACTATTTGGAACACCCAGTCTCGAGTACTTCCACATCTAGGGAGGCTCTTCAGACACTTCTCTCGGACAAGGTACAAGAAAGAAATGGTCATCGGAGAGGTGACTGCTCTCTCTGCTAGCTCCTGCCTGTCTCTCCTTTGTAAATTTTCTATTTATTTTTCAACGCTACAATGACCAGTGCTGCTCTGACCTTTGGTGCCTTGTACCTGTGAAACGGCAAGTGCTACAGGATCTTTATCCACACTGCTTTGAAATCCAGGCCTGTATCCACCGTGTCCTCCTCTAGTTCATTCTTTCGCAGAACCTCAAAACTGTGGAACACCATACTTCACTCCGGCATCTGCTTCTCTGACAACAAGAACATAAGAAATAGGAGCAGGAGTAGGCCATTTGGCCCCTCGAACCTGCTCCGCCATTTAATAAGATCATGGCTGATCTAATCATGGGACTCAGCTCCACTTCCCTGCCCACTCCCCATAACCCTTTACTCCCTAATCGCTCAAAAATCTGTCTATCTCTGCCTTAAATATATTCAATGACCCAACCCCCACAGCTCTCTGGGGCAGAGAATTCCACAGATTTACAACCCTCAGAGAAGAAATTCCTCCTCATCTCAGTTTTAAATGGGCGACCCCTTATTCTGAGGCTATGTTCCCGAGTTTTAGTTTCCCCTATGAGTGGAACTATCCTCTCTGCACCCACCTTGTCGAGCCCCCTCATTATCTTGTAAGTTTCGATAAGATCACCTCTCATTCTTCTGAACTCCAATGAGTACAGGCCCAACCTACTCATAAGTCAAACCCCTCATCTCCAGAATCGACCTTGTGAACCGGAAAGCGTTGGTGTGACAGGGTGGAATTGCAAAGTGCTCCGGCCTGCCAACTTGCCGCGTGCCCTCGCTTCTCCCCACATTTGCCGTGTCCTTGATTTGAGCAGAGCAAACGCTATTCACCTGCCCGCAGCAGAGATGATCGCAGGCTTGTGCCCCGGGCTGCATTTATGCAGCTAACGGCAGATATTTCGTTGGACCGTACAAGTGACGTCGCCTCGATTCGGCCCATTCTCTCCCAGCGCCACTGACTCCCTTTGTCCCAGAGAGTTGATTTCAAAATTCTCGTAGCTTTCACATCCCTCTGTGGTTTACCCCCGCCTTACCGCTGATCTCTTGCATCCCCCGCACGCTCCTCTAACCTCAGGTTTCTCCTCGCTCCCTCTGCTCTAATGTTGGTGGCTGCACAGCCTCTCCGCTTCTATCCTCTGTCTCGTTCCATTCACCTTTCCAGCTCCTTCCCTGTTTTTTGTTATTCGTTCCGGCATGTGGTTGTTGCTGGCAAGGCTGGCATTTATTGCCCATCTCTAATTGCCCCTTGAGAAGGTGGTGGTGAGCCGCTGCCTTGAACCGCTGCAGGCCGCCTGGTGAAGGTGCTCCCACAGTGCTGTTAGGGAGGGAGTTCCAGGATTTTGTCCCAGCGATGATGAAGGAACGGCCGATATATTTCCAAGTCAGGATGGTGTGTGACTCTGAGGGGAACGTGGAGGTGATGGTGTCCTTGACCACCTAGGTGGTGGAGGTCGCAGGTTTGGGAGGTGCTGCCGAAGAAGCCTTGGCGAGTTGCTGCAGTGCATCTTGTAGATGGTACACACTGCAGCCAAGGTGCGTCGGTGGTGGAGGGAGTGAATGTTGAAGGTGGTGGGTAGCGTGCCGATCAAGTGGGCTGCTTTGTCTTGAATGGCGTCGAGCTTCTTGTGCTGTTGGAGCTGCACTCATCCAGGCAAGTGGAGAGTATTCCATCACACTCCTGACTTGTGCCTTGCAGAGGGTGGCAAGGTTTTAGGGAGTCAGGAGGTGAGACACTCGCTGCAGAATACCCAGCCTCTGACCCACTCTTGTAGCCACAGTACTTATGTGGCTGGTCCAGTTACGGTTCTGGTCAGTGGTGATCCCCAGGATGTTGATGGTGGTGGATTTGACGATGGTGACGCCATTGAATGTCACGGGCCGGTGGCTAGACTCTCGCTTGTTGGAGATGGTCATTGCCTGGCAGTTGTGTGACACGAATATTGCTTGCTGGAAACCCTTCTCTTCCACTGTCCCTACTGTAAATCCACTCCAGATGTGGGTGCACCATTTTGTCCTCACTGTAAAGCACCTGCAGCTGACCACCTTCATGTGAAAAGCTCTGTAAAACTGCAAATTGTTCTAGATGGCCTGCTGTACTGCTCCAGAGTGACTGTCGCAAAGATCCAAAATGGGGGTGCGGAAAAACACTGGGCAATTCTGTCAAAGATTTCTGTCCATCAACCCTTGCAGTAATGTTTAACAGTATGAAGAAGAAAGTACTGAGACGGAGATTTACATCTTATTCTGCGCCCTTCACTATATGTGATTGTGTACATCCGTGGCTCAGTGCGTAGCACCCTCGCCTCGGAGTGAGAAGGTTGTGGGTTCAAGTCCCACTCCAGAGACTTGAGCACATAAATCTAGGCTGACACTCCCAGTGCAGTGCTGAGGGAGCGCTGCACTGTCAGAGTCGATAAACCGAGGCCCCGTCTGCTCTCTCAGGTGGACGTAAAGGATCCCATGGCCACTATTGAAAGAAGAGCAGGGGGGGGGAGTTCTCCCTGGTGTCCTGAAGCCAATATTTATCCCTCAATCAGCATCAGATTATCTGGGTCATTATCACGTTGCTGTCTGTGGGAGCTTGCTGTGCGCAAATTGGCTGCCGCGTTTCCCACATTACAACAGTGGCTACACTCCAAAAGTACTTCATTGGCTGTAAAGCGCTTTGCGATGTCCAGTGGTCGTGAAAGGCGCTCTAGAAATGCAAGTCTTTCGCCCATTGCAGCTAAAGGAAATGAATTTGGAAGTGGAGCTTCTTACTGTTGACAGAAACTTGGAAAGCTGTGCCCCGGGGGAGAACTTGCACTCCATCGCGGAGCGAGCTGCAGAAAAGAACAGCCCAAAAGCACCTCACTGCACCAATTTACCCTGTAATGTAAAAAGCTCGCGGAAAGGCCTGTGCAGCACTGAGTTGCAACACGGACTAAAAGGTGGCCTGATTTTACTTTTAATTTTGGCATCCTGGCTTCGCAAAAATATAAATAAAACTTGCATTTATATAGTGCCTTTCATACCCCCAGGCTGTTTTTAAAGTGCTTTGCAGCCAGTGAGTTATTTCAGGAGCATTCTTTTGTGCATTCCCCGGTTTCCATCGCTCCGCCATTGACGGCTGTGCCTTCAGCTGCTGAGGCGTAAAATTTTGGAATTCCCTCCCTGAACCTCTCCGCCTCTCCTCCTTTAAGACACCCCTTAAAACCTGCCTCTTTTGGTCACTTGTCCTAATAGAAGATCATAACCTAAGAATTAGTCGGTCGTATGGCCCGTCGAACCTGCTCCACCATTCAATAAGATCGTGGCTGATCATTGACCTCAACTCCACTTTCCCGCCCGATCCCCATATCCCTTGTTCCGCCAGAGTCCAAAAATCTATCGATCTCAACGTTGAATATACTGAGCCCTTTGAGACAGAGAATTCCAAAGATTCACCACCCTCCTGAGTGAAGAAATTCCTCCTCATCTCAGTCCTAAATGGCCGACCTCTTATCCTGAGACTGTGTGACCCCTGGTTCTAGATTCCCCAGCCCCGGGGGGAAACATCCTCTCAACATCTACCCTGTCAATGTTTCAATGAGATCACCTCTCATTCTTCTAAACTCCGGAGTGTATAATCTACTCAATCTCTCCTCATAGAACACCTCTCTCATCCCAGGAGTCAATCTAGTGAACCTTCGTTGCACTACCTCTAAGGCAAGTATATTCTTCCTTCAATAAGGAGACCAAAACTGTGCACATATGTGGCTCCGTGTCGAATTTTGTTTTGACGCTCCTGTGAAGCGCCTTGAGATGTTCGACTGCATTAAAGGTGCTATATAAATGCAAGTTGTTATCAAGGCAGGCACGGCACCCAATGTGCATAGAGCAAGGTCCCACAAACAGCAATGAGATAAATGGCGTTTTAGTGGTGTCGCTTAGAGCGGGTTCCCAATCTTGGAAGGCCAGGAAATGCTGAGTAGAGAGTAGACGGGTCATCCCACCACGGTTGCACTTTGAGGTATGGAATGGGGTACTGAAGTTGCATGATCAGCCATGATCGTATTGAATGGTGGTGCAGGCTCGAAGGGCCGACTCCACCTATTTTCTATGTTTCTTGTAGCTGGTTAGAGAGAGAGGGGATTCTTAAGTAGCCAGCTACAGTTTTTGGGTCTGGGTGACATACACATGTCCTTGTGTGTGGGGCGTCTGTGACTGATTATGACGAGTAGTCGTTTCAAAATCATTGGAGAAAGACCTAGAGGGGGAGAAATGTTTTCACTGAGTTGTTGGGATCCGCAGCGTTCTATCTAAAAAGGTGGCGGGAGCTGATTCCATCAATAACTGATGCCAGTTCATTGGATATATTCAAGAGGGAGTTAGATATGGCCCTTACAGCTAAAGAGATCGAGGGGTATGGAGCGAAAGCAGGAAAGGGGTACTGAAGTTGCATGACCAGCCATGATCTTATTGAATGGTGGTGCAGGCTCAAAGGGCAGAATGGCCTACTCCTGCACCTATTTTTCTATGTTTCTATGTAAAAGGGAGCTGGTCGGGTTCTTGAGGATGCAGCACTTACAGGGAACTCCTTCATGGCAAACGAGCCAAAGGTGGGCAGAGGAAATGCTACAGGGACACCCTCAAAGCCTCCCTGATAAAGTGCAACATCACCTGGGAGTCCCCGGCCAAACACCAGTCCGCCCTAAATGGAGGAAGTGCATCCGGGAGGGCGCTGAGCACCTCGAGCCTTGTCGCCGAGAGCGTGCAGAAACCAAGCGCGGGCAGCAGAAGGAGTGTGCGGCAAACCAGTCCCACCCTCCCTTTCCCTCAACCACTGTCTGTCCCACCTGTGACAGGGACTGTGGTTCTCGTATCGGACTGTTCAGCCACCAAAGGACTCATTTTAAGAGTGGAAGCAAGTCTTCCTTGATTCCGAGGGACTGCCTCTGATGATGATGAGGGGGTAAAAGATGTGGGACTGAGCACGACTGTAATTTTCTGTGATTCTAACTTGCTCATTTCTTCGAATCAGATTTATGTTTTGTGGGGTGTTATTTTTTGAGAGCCCCTTCCCTCCCCTCCGGAATATGGTAAGGACTGTTGAATTTCCAGCGAAACTGTTTCCGTGGAGGTGGCTCGTGGTTATGGGGGAGGGATGGAATACTTTGAGGAATTTCCTGAGTGGGCTGAGGTTCTGGTGAGTAAAACCTTCTGTTGCAGTCACTTGGCAGAAACTTTGATGAGACAAACCCCAGCGAGCCGACTTTGGATTGTTCTTCATCTTTAAAAATAAATCTGTTAAATTTCAATATTCAGATGTGCAATGTTTTTTTTAAAAAAATCTGCAAAACAGCATCTCTGGACAACATTCTTGCTTACAGTTTGTATCCAGCCACATTTCTGTAAGAATACGTTTAGCAAGTCCAATCCGATCGGACATCTGCCTTGTATCCAATGAATGCACTTCATTAGAGGGGAGTTGAGGAGAAATGTTTTCAGCCAGAGAGAGGTGGGGGTCTGGGGCGGAACTCACTGCCTGAAAGGGTGGAAGAGGCAGAAACCCTCACCACATTTAAAAAGTACTTGGATGTGCACCTGAAGTGCCGTAACCTGCAGGGCTACGGACCGAGAGCTGGAAAGTGGGATTAGGCTGGGTAGCTGTTTTGGCCGGCACACACGATGGCTGTAAAATTCTATGATTCTATTGTCTGAGATGGACAATTAGTGCAAAGTTAGAGGCAGTTTTGTGCTAAGGACACATGCCCATTATGAACCAGGTCATGGCGGGCCAAACTCCTTTCATTTCGGACCCGTCCAGAAGTGTCAGCTGTGGCTCAGTGGGCAGCACTCTCGCCTCTGAGTCCGAAGGTTGTGGGTTCAGGTCTCACTCCAGGGACTTGAGCACATAAATCCAAGCTGACACTCCCAGTGCAGTGCTGAGGGAGTGCCGCACTGTGAGAGGGGCAGTACTGAGGGAGCCCTGCACTGTTGGAGGTGCTGAGGGAGTGCTGCACAGTTGGAGGTGCCGAGGGAGTGCTGCACTGTCGGAGGTGCCATCTTTTGGATGAGACGTTCAGCCGAGTCCCCGGTGGATGTAAAAGATCCTATGGCATTTCTTCGAAGTTCTCCTCGGTGTCCTGGGACCAATATTTATCCCTCAATCAACTAAAAACAGATGATCTGGGTCATTATCACGTTGCTGTCTGTGGGAGCTTGCTGTGCTCAAGTCGGCTGCTGCGTTTCCCACATTACAACAGTGGCTACGCTCCAAAAAGTATTTCGTTGGCTGTAAAACGCTTTGGGATGTCCGGCGGTCGTGAAAGGCGCTATATAAATGCAAGTCTTTTTAATGTCTTTCATCATATCAATCGGGCTGCATTTGGACACAAGTCGCACTGATCCAACAATTCACACCTCTTCTGAGCGGGTAGAATAAAATCCCAGTTGCATCCTCTGTTCTAAGGTGCTTATTGCAGGGGTTTACCCCGTGGTAATCGCAAATCCCTGCCTTAATCTCCACTGAAACATCAGGTGCAATGTATATAATGCGCTTTGTAATGATCCAATAAAATCAGGATTAAATGGCGACAGGTTGGGAAGAGGCCAGCTTTAATTGCGGTGCTCAGCTCTTCTGTTAATTGTAACCCGGGTAGCAGGGATGCTATGTTTGGTGTTGGCTCCCCCCGGGGTAAAGGGAGGGCGGGCGGGGAGGTGGAGGGGGGAAATCAGCCAGAGTCGCCGCTCCCGAGTGCTACGCTGGTGTCGGGCAGGCTGAATTTGGCTGCATATTCTTCACCAGAACAGTCGGGTCGAGGCTTGCCTGTGATTAATGGCCACCTGGGCACAAGACTGGAGGTGCCTGTGAAACAGCGCTCCAGTGGGGGAAGAGGGAAAAAAACAGTGGAGAAAATTTAGAGAATTTTTGGAGAAAAATTAAAACTTGCTTTGAAGCAATAAAGATTTTTTTGTGTCACCTTTTACATCTGTTTGCAGCTGAGATCTGGCTTAGATGGAATCACCCTGTGTGGTCACTGCACAGCAAACCATTTTCATTTGGCCGGGGTGCTCTAATCTATGTTCAGTGTATGTACTGCGATATTTTAATTGGTGAATTTTGATTTTGAGCCTGTTCTGAAAATGCTGGGGTGCAGTTCCATGGCAGTAGTCACTCCGCAGCACACTGCATTCATTCCTTGCCATTCTTGTCCTTTATCAACATAGAAAATAAATGTACTGAAAGTATCACAGCCGAGACCTGAGCCACCCACCATCCCACATAAAGCAGGCAGTTGTGTCTCGCTCTCTTTCACTCGCCCTTTTTCTCTCTCTCTCGCGCTCTCTCTCTCCTTTTGTCCCTTTTTCGCTCCCTCTCTCCCTTTGCTTCTCTCTCTCTCTCCTTGCCTCACTCTCTCACTCTCTCACTCTCTCACTCTCTCACTCTCTCTCTCTCTCTCTCTCTCTCTCTCTCTCTCTCTCTCTCCCCCCCTCCCCCTCCCCCATTTGTTTCTGGCTCTCTCTCACTCCCTTTGTCTCTGTTTTGCACGCTCTCCCCCTCCGCCTCGCTCGCTCGCGCTCTCCCCCTCCGCCTCGCTCGCTCGCGCTCTCCCCCTCCGCCTCGCTCGCTCGCGCTCTCCCCCTCCGCCTCGCTCGCTCGCGCTCTCCCCCTCCGCCTCGCTCGCTCGCGCTCTCCCCCTCCGCCTCGCTCGCTCGCGCTCTCCCCCTCCGCCTCGCTCGCTCGCGCTCTCCCCCTCCGCCTCGCTCGCTCGCGCTCTCCCCCTCCGCCTCGCTCGCTCGCGCTCTCCCCCTCAGCCTCGCTCGCTCGCGCTCTCCCCCTCCGCCTCGCTCGCTCGCGCTCTCGCTTTCACTTTGTCTCTGGCTTGCGCTTTCTCCCTTTGTCTCTGTCGCGCTCCCTCTCTCTCCCTCCCACTACATCTTTTCTGCCCCATTTGGGATCTCTAAACTCAGCATCAAATCTGTGACCTTCTAGTCTTTAAAATTGAATTGCATGCCACCTCTCGACAGTAGGTGCTGTGCTTGCCTTCCTTGGGGTGCCATGTCTCCGGTGTTTCATAAATCAGATTTTGTTGGTGTGTCACATACTGCACGCCTGCAATTGGATGCACCAATTCTTAAAAGTGTGTTCCTGTTTCTTGTTTAGGATGTGGTGCACATTTGGCAGTATTGCTGTACCACTTCTAGTGGCGCTCAGCATAACGCATAACTCCTAGGGTGGATTCACTTTGAACTGCAGGCTATATTGGCCAGTTTCAGGCTGACACTCATTGTTGATATAAAGGAAATGTCAGAGGAGACACCCTTTTGTGATCCAAGTAGGAGTGGCCGGATCAGACTATTCTTGGCAGCCTCCCAAATAACAAGTTCAGTTTTCACCCCAGCATGTTCAGCGTATATTGTGCGATGCATGATCTACTTTATGGTGCATTTCCATTTGGGAGTCGCTGTGGACAGATGTAGCCGCCCTTTTTTAATGAAACACAGTTTGCCTATTTGCATTAGTCTGGTGTACAGCCACCATCAATGCCTCTATGTTAACCACAATCCATTGAATGCAAATTGTACGCGTTGAAATGCCCACTGTTTAATCCCTTGTAATTTCGTAAGCGCGGCATTGCCAGGAACACGTACAAGAGATTTCAGATCGCGCTTGGTGACAATCTAGCTATCACCCGTGCGAAGTTGTTTTCGGTACGTCTCTCTTCCCACGTTCCGGCTCCTCGATGGTAAATACAGCTTTGGAACTGTGACGTCCCGGGAACCAGCGATGGTTGCCAGTCTTCCTGTAAGCAAAGCAGCCTACTTGCCTACCAAAGAGGAGAAAGCCGCTCTCTCTTGTATAAGACGCCTACTGAAGGCGGTTTGGAACAATCTCTCTCTGGCAGCTTTCTGCGTGTAGTAGGTCACTGCAGTATTTGGATTTTACTGCTGTTCCTTCTGGCCAGTTCCCAGAGTAATAGTCACGGACCGACTGGTGTCTTGTTCTGTAACTACGTTTATTCTTTAAATACTGATGATGAGAAATACAGCAACACTGTGTATTTATATTGAGCCTTTAATGTACTGAAATGTTCCAAGGTGCTTCACAGGAATATTGTGAGATTTTAAAAAAATTTGACACCGCATAAGTAGAAATTAGCGCAGGTGACCCCTTGGTCACAGAGGTCGGTTTTAAGGAGCGTCTTGAAGGAGGTAGAGAGGCGGAGAGGTTTAGGCAGGGAGTTCCAGAGCTTGGGGCCCAGGCAATAGACGGCACGGGCACCGATGGTTGAGAGATTATAATCAGGGATGCTCAAGAGGCAGAATTCGAGGAGCGCAGATATCGGGGGGGTTGTGGGGCTGGCGGAGATTACAGAGATAAGGAGGGGCCGAGGGCCATGGAGGGATTTGAAAGTAAGATGAGAATAGTAACGAGAACATGTCATTGGGTCCAGTCCTCCTTCAGATAACAAAATATACAACTGGCAGCTGCTTTTTATTGGTGCGGTTATCATTTGGATTCAGGAAGACCAACATCTGAGAGCTGCCTTGTGACGGTCGTGCTGTCAGTTAGGCCCCCCCCCCCCCATCCCAGCAGCCATCTCGCAGCTCCAGTTTACCACCTGCCTATGTGCCTGATCGGGGAATTGGGTTTCACCATGTCAACGCCAGGAGCTGGCTCCCAGAAACACTAGTCTCCTGGAATCCGAATTAGATGTAGAAACATAGAAAATAGGTGCAGGAGTAGGCCATTCGAACCTTCGTGCCTGTGTGCCAATATAGGAGCACCCTCTTGTGCTCTCTGCCCCAGTCATTTCATCTCCAGCATGTAACCGACGTCTGCAAAATTCTTTTGAATATCCAGATTTTTTTTTTAACGTATGGAATATATTAAATGTTTAGCGCTTTTCTGGTGGTCTCTGCAGGGATGGTTGGGTAGTGCAGGATGTTGCGGGGCAGCATTAGTGGTACTTCCCCAGTAAGATGAGAGGCAATCTGTTCCTGTCAGTGCCAGAACCCTTACCCGGGAATGAGCAAAGGTCGGTGGTATGAATGCAGACTCTCGTTGTGCTCGAGGTGTTCGGCGCCTTCTCGGATGCTTCTCCTCCACTTTGAGCGGTCTTGGGCCAGGGATTCCCAAGAGTCGGTGGGGATGTCACATTTTTTCAAGGAGGCTTTGAGGCGTTTTCTCTGCCCTCCTGGGACTCGCCTGCTGTGACTTAGCTCGGAGTAGAGCGCTTGTTTCGGGAGTCGAGCACCGGGCATGCGGATGATGTGGCCCATCCATCGGCGCTGGCCTGAGAGAGAACACAACGAATTTGCAGGATTTTGCGGAGGCGGCGTTAGTGGTACCTCTCCACTGCTTTGAGGTGCCTTCTGAAGCATATAGGAGGGCGGGTATCACCACTGCTCTGTAGGCCTACATTATGACAGTGACTGCACTTCAAAAGTAATTCATTGGCTGTAAAGCGCTTTGGGACGTCCTGAGGTTGTGACGGGCGCTATAGAAATGCAAGTCTTTTTTTTTCTTCACCGAAATGTTCCATTTGATGAGACATCTGCAGTGGCCGCCTCCTCCTGTGTTTGTCAATTATTTATCTTCAGTGTTTTTCCATTCTTTTCTCCTGTCCTGCTCGAGTTCTCTCCCTCACCGGGAGTCTCTCTGAGCAAATGTGCCACTTTAGTGCAAAATGAGGGAACTGATGCAGGCCAATCTATCCGTACACGAGAAAACGTGAAGGATGTGAAAAAGCCATTTGGTACACTTAGCTTGGTCCTTGACTCTTTCAACATACCCTAGTCTTATATCCAACCGCATCATGAATCTCCTACTGTCTCTTCCATTTGCTTACTTGATAGATTATTCCAAATCTTTATCATCTTTGAGTGCATTTTTCCGAGATTTATTGCTCCCAGTTTTATTTCCTGCTTCCTTGCTCTACTAACCTGACTAATATTTAAAAATATTATTTTATCAGTGCCATTAATAGTTTATATACCTCAGGTTCTCTCTCTCTTTCCCACCTCCCCCAATTACTTTCCCTCTATATTGTAAAGTGCAAGATTCTTTACCCTCTCCACCTCTCTTTCTCAACAACAACTTGTATTTATATAGCGCCTTTGACGTCGTAAAACGTCCCAAGGTGCGTCAATGGGGTGTTTTAAGACAAAACAGATTAATTTGAAACCGAGCCACATAAGATGAAATTAACACAGGTGACCCAATGCTGGTTCAAAGAGGTCGGTTTTAAGGAGCGTCTTGAAGGAGGAAAGAGAGGCGGAGAGGTTTAGGGAGGGAGTTCCAGAGCTAGGGGCCCAGGCAACAGAAGGCACGCCCACCGATGGTGGAGCGATTATAATTAGGGATGCTCAGGAGGGCAGGATTTGAGGAGTGCAGACATCTCCGGGGGGGGGGGGGGTTGTGGGGCTGGAGGAGATTGCAGAGATAGGGAGGGGTGAGGCCATGGAAAGATTTGTAAACAAGGATGAGAATTTTGAAACTGGGAGCCAATGTAGGTCGGCGAGCTCACGGATGATGGGTGAGCGGGACTTGGTGCGAGTTAGGACAAGGGCTGCCGAGCTTAGGATCACCTCCAGTTTATGCAGGGTAGAATGTGGGAGGCCAACCAGGAGTGCGTTGGAATAGTCAAGTCTGGAGGTAACAAAGGCATGGATGAGGGCTTCAACAGCAGATGAGCTGAGGCAGGGGCGGAGACGGGCGATGTTACGGAAGTGGAAATAGACACTCTTCCTTTAAGACGCTCCTTAAGACCTACCTCTTTAACCAAGCTTTTGGTCATCTGTCCTAATATTGCCTTGTGTAGTTCGGTGTCAAATTTTGTCTGATAACGCTTCTGTGAAGCACCTTGGAACCTTTTACCTCGTTAAAGGCACTATATAAATGCTGCTTGTTTTGTCTTGAGTCATCCTCTTCATGTTTGAGTATATTCAAGGCTGAGACCGATATATTTTTGGGCACTAAGGGAATCAAAGGATATGAGGATCGGGCAGGAAAGTGAAGTTGAGGTCGATGATCAGCTGTGATCTTATTGAATGGCAGAGCAGGCTCGAGGGGCCGAATGGCCGACTCCTAATTCTTATGTTGTTCTTCCTGCTGCTCTTCTCCCCACTCGCTCCAATGCATCTTTATACCCTTTTTAAGAATGGCGCAGTTTGCTAAGTGAGCTCTGATCAGTGCACAAAGCCTCAGAATCACCTTTGTGGATTTATACTCCGCTGTTCTACCGCGCCACTCGGCAGTCGAGTTGCTATTTCAATTGTTTCGCCCCATTGTCTCAGTAGTGAAAAGCATGAGTCTGTCACTCCCAGGTCCCTTTCAAAGTCTCCCTTTGTTGATCTCTTCCTTTCTCTCCGCCAGTACTTTGCATTTGTTGGTATTAACACACAAGGCCTTCGAGAGACTTAGCAGCAGATCTGAACCCAGGTGCAAACACTGAGAACACTGCGCGAATCCAGCACACCACCCTGTCCATGATTTCATTTTAGTTCTGTGTACATTGTCTGCCTTTCCTGCCAGTAATCCATCTGATGGTGTGAGGCCATTTACAGCAAGCTGACAGGTGGTTGGCTGACCTGTGTGTACATATAACCGTTTATCTCTCTCTGCAACAGTTTCTAAAGGTAAAGTTCAGTTGAAGACGGTGTAAGCTTCTTCTGAGGAATCAAGAATTCAGTTTGGTGACTCCTCTGACTCCGCCCTTGCCTCAGCTCATCCACTGCTGAAGCCCTCATCCGTGCTTTTGTTACCTCTAGACTTCACTATTTCAACGCACTCCTGGCCAGCCTCCCACATTCTACCCTACGTAAACTAGAGGTGATCCAAAATTTGGCTGCCCCGTGTTTTAACTCGCACCGAGTCCCGTTCACCCATCACCCCCTGTGCTCGCTGCCCCGTGTCCTAACTCGCACCGAGTCCCGCTCACCCATCACCCCCTGTGCTCGCTGACCCCGTGTCCTAACTCGCACCGAGTCTCGTTCACCCATCACCCCCTATGCTCGCTGCCCCGTGTCCTAACTCGCACCGAGTCCCGCTCACCCATCACCCCCTGTGCTCGCTGCCCCGTGTCCTAACTCGCACCGAGTCTCGTTCACCCATCACCCCCTGTGCTCGCTGCCCGTGTCCTAACTCGCACCAAGTCCCGTTCACCCATCACCGCTGTGCTCGCTGACACATTGGCTCCCGGTTAAGCAACGCCTCCATTTAAAAAAAATTATCATCCTTTGTTTTCAAATCACTCCATGGCCTCGCCCCTCCCTATCTCCTCTAGTCCTACAACCCTCCGAAATGTCTGCGCTCATCAAATTCTGCCCTCTGAGCATCCCTGATTATAATCGCTCCACCATCGGTGACCGTGCCTTCAGCTGCCTGGGCCCCAAGCTCTGGAACAAAAAAAGAGAATGCTGGAAATCTCAGCAGGTTCAGGCAGCATCTGGGGAGAGGAAGCAGAGTTAATGTTTCGGGTCGC
Organism: Pristiophorus japonicus; assembly: GCF_044704955.1. NCBI lineage: Eukaryota > Metazoa > Chordata > Chondrichthyes > Pristiophoridae > Pristiophorus > Pristiophorus japonicus. Next base: position 89,161,508 of record NC_091996.1, on the reverse strand, counting down.
TGATCCTTCGTCAGAACTGGAGAGTGTTTGAAACAAACAGATTCTTAACAAGCACTGAAAGGGCGAGGGGAAGGAAGAACAATGGGCAAGGTCTGTGATAGGGTGGAAGACAGGAGAGATTAGAGAGACAAAAGGGATGGTGGGCCCAAATTCAAATGGTAATGCCAGGAGTTAGAAAAACATTGGTCAGGATAGGGTGTGAATGGTGGGATAATAACCAACTGCTGTTAGAGACGAGGAGAAAAAAATAAACAAGCTTGGGGGGCGAGGGTGGGGAAGGAGAAAGGGAGCCAAAGCTCTGGTACTCCCTCCCTAAACCTCTCTTTCCTCCTTTTAAGATGCCTCTTAAAACCTACCTCTTTCACCTGCGCTAATATCTCCTTGTGTGGCTCGGTGTCCAATGTTGTTTTATAGCGCTCCTGTGAAGCATGTTTTGCTACGTTAAAGCCGCTCTATAGATTCAAGTTGTCATATCTGTGCTGTGAATGTGAAGTGCTGTATGTGGATTTGACTTTATAGAATGAGAGAAAAAAATTGGAGCAAGATTGAAAGTGACGTGCAAAAGCTGAAGAGTATGGGCGGATGAAAAAAAAAAGAGAGTGATCTGTGAACATGGAGTTTGGGAGGTCATGTGGGAGCTGGAGAAATTACTATATGCAGGAAAGGAATACCAGTGAAAATCCCCAGCTTCCATCAAACGTGTTCACAAGGAGTAGATCAATTCTACCAGTGCAGTCAGAGTCTCCCAGTGTCGTCTCCAGCTGGGTCTGAGTGCAATCTTTTGTACATAAGAACATAAGAATTAGGAACAGGAGTAGGCCATCTAGCCCCTCGAGCCTGCTCCGCCATTCAACAAGATCTGGTCGTGGACTTAGCTCCACTTACCCACCCGCTCCCCGTAACCCTTAATTCCCTTATTGGTTAAAAATCTATCTATCTGTGACTTGAATACATTCAATGAGCTAGCCTCAACTGCTTCCCTGGGCAGAGAATTCCACAGATTCACAACCCTTTGGGAGAAGAAATTCCTTCTCAACTCAGTTTTAAATGGGCTCCCCCATATTTTGAGGCTGTGCCCCCTAGTTCTAGTCTCCCCGACCAGTGGAAACAACTTCTCTGCCTCTATCTTGTCTATCCCTTTCATTATTTTAAATGTTTCTATAAGATCACCCCTCATCCTTCTGAACTCCAACGAGTAAAGACCCAGTCTACTCAATCTATCATCATAAGGTAACCCCCTCATCTCCGGAATCAGCCTAGTGAATCGTCTCTGTACCCCCTCCAAAGCCAGTATATCCTTCCTTAAGTAAGGTGACCAAAACTGCACGCAGTACTCCAGGTGTGGCCTCACCAATACCCTATACAGTTGCAGCAGGACCTCCCTGCTTTTGTACTCCATCCCTCTCGCAATGAAGGTCAACATTCCATTTGCCTTCCTGATTACCTGCTGCACCTGCAAACTAACTTTTTGGGTACGCTCGCTGCCTTCCGCGAGAGGTGGGCACCGGAGGGACTGGAGTGCATCATCACGCCCGGCAACCAAATTTTAATTTGATTTTACGTTTTAAAGTTTAATTTGTTTTAATTGCCGGTGCTTTTAGTGTCCCCTTCCCTTTTATAGGGGGCACCGGAAAAAATTTGATTTTAGCGCCCCCAAAAAAAAACCAAAAAAAAAAGGGGCCTTGTAAATGTCTGCTGTGTCATCCAGGGCGGGTGGCACGGTTTAATGTTTTATGTTTTACAGATAAACTCTAAAAGAGTTTCAAGGACCCCCAGGTCCCTCTGCACTGCAGCATGTTGTAATTTCTCCCCATTCAAATAATATTCCCTTTTACTGTTTTTTTTTTCCCCAAGGTGGATGACCTCACACTTTCCGACATTGTAATCCATCTGCCAAACCTTAGCCCATTCACTTAACCTATCTAAATCTCTTTGCAGCCTCTCTGTGTCCTCTACACAACCCGCTTTCCCACTAAACTTTGTGTCATCTGCGTACATATGGAGTGTGTTGCTTTTTGGGTGGGGGGCAGTCTGGGCATTTGGGTGCCTTGTTGATGACATTAGTTGTGATGGCACATTCAACAGCAAGGAGCTCGAAGCTCACTCTTATTAGTTCCTGGGATGTGGGCGTCGCTGGCAAGGCCGGCCTTTATTGCCCGTCCCTAATTGCCCCTTGAGAAGGTGATGCTTAGCCGCTGCAGTCCATGTGATGAAGGTGCTCCCACAGTGTTGTTAGGGAGGGAGTTCCAGGATTTTAACCTAGCGACCAAGTCAGGAGGTGTGTGATTCGGAGGGAACGTGGAGGTGGCGGTGTTCCCATGCGCCTGCTGCCCTTGTCCCGTCTAGGTGGTGGAGGTTCCAGGTTTGGGAGATGCTGTCGGAGAAGTCATGGCGAGATGCTGCAGTGCATCTTGTAGATGGTACACACAGCAGCCACGGTGCGCCGGTGGTGGAGGGAGTGAATGTTGAAGGTGGTGGGTAGCGTACCGATCAACCGGGCTGCTTTGTCCTGGATGGTGTCGAGCTTCTCGAGTGTTGTTGCAGCTGCACTCATCCAGGCAAGTGAAGAGTGTTCCCTCACACTCCTGACTTGTGCCTTGTAGGTGGTGGAAAGGGAGTCAGGAGGTGAGACACACGCCACAGAATACCCCACCTCTGACCTCTTGTTGCCACAGTATTTATGTGGCTTGGTCCAGTCAAGTTTCTGGTCAATGGTGACCACCCAGGATGTTGATGGTGGGAGATTCGGCGATGGTAATCCCTCCGACGGTCATGGGGAGATGCCATAGCAGGATGAATGACTGCCTCTTCGCTCCTCCCTGAATTGCATTACATTATTTGTACAGCGGGAGGATGGGCTATAAAAGTTACTGATTCGTTGTGGAGATATAGGGTGGCGAGGGGCTTTCCAGCATCTCATCCGTGGGCACTTTCAGCCCAACTTTTAGATTTGGCAGGCTGTATGACCAAGGAAGGTGCACGTGAAAGATCCCACTGCACATATTTGAAGAGCATGAGAGTTCTCCACTGTGTCCGGCCCAACATTTCTCCCTCAATCGACGTCACCAGGATACATGAGCTGGTCATTATCTCATTGCTGTTCGTGGTACCTTGCTGTGCCCCGATTGGCCATCATTCTTGCTTCATTGGCTGTAAAGCACTTTGGGACGTCCCGAGGACGTGAGAGGCCCTTTATAAAAGCAAATTCTTTCTCAAAATAGTTCAGCGAAAGGTTACGATAGTGGATAAATTCAGACTCCTGCCATCCCCGACGATGTTGTGGTTATAGTTTGGCGCGGTGCTGAGACATACAGGTCTGAAGGCCCCATGTTTGATCACCAGTGTGTGGGCTAGCCGCTATCTGGGAGGGCAGGAACTGCGATGCTACGAAAGGCACCTCTGGGTGGGCGGTGGTGGGGTAGGGAAGGGAGAGCCAGGGTTCCTGCACCTATTGTTGTTCAGATACATTCAGGCACTGACCACACTTGACCAGCTCCGTTGGGCGGGCCACATTGTCCGCATGCCAGACATGACTCCCAAAGCAAGCGCTCTATTCGGAACTCCTTCACGGCAATCGAGCCAAATGTGGGCAGAGGAAACATTACAAGGACACCCTCAAAGCCTTCCTGATAAAGTGCAACATCCCCACCGACACCTGGGAGTCCCTGGCCAAAGACCAGTCCACCCTAAGTGGAGGAAGAACATCCGGGAGGGCGCTGAGCACCTCGAGTTTCAATGCCGAGAGCATGCAGAAACCAAGCGCAGTCAACGGAAGGCGCGTGCGGCAAACCAGTTCCACCCACCCCTTCAATCACTGTCTGTCCCACCTGTGACAGAGACTGTGGTTCTTGTATCGAACTGTTCAGTCACCTAAGGACTCTTTTTTTTTAATAAAGAGTGGAAGCAAGTCTTTCTCGATTCCGAGGGACTGCCTATGATGATGCTATTCAGTGTGATCCTTGCTTGAAAGTGCATGTCGGACGATGACAGGCTCCGAAACAGCTGTAATAACCTCGGGCTTCAACAGCCTGCTGGTGCATCCTGCCCCCCACAACGCCCTCCCCCCCCACCCCCACCAATACAAAAAAAGAATGGCCACTGGGTGAGGTACTGAAGGACTGTCTGCACCCACGGAACTTGATCCCAATCAGACTCGCAATATATACACTCTCAAGTCCCCATCCCACTGGTGTGCAGTCTCGCGAGTGGCAAGAAAACAGATTTAAAAACCCCAGGCCAATTTGAAAGAAGAAAGCTCATTTCACGATCACCGGACGTCTCAAGCGCTTTACAGCCAATGAAGTACTTTTTGAGTGTAGTCACTGGTGGGAAACATGGCAGCCAATTTGCGCACAGCAAGCTCCCACAAACAGCAATTTGTTAATAACCAGATAATCTATTTTTTTGTTATGTTGATTGAGGGATAAATATTGGCTCCAGGACACCGGGGATAACACCCCTGCTCTTCTTCGAAATAGTGGCAGTGGGATCTTTTACGTCCACCTGATAGCGCAGACGGCGCTCCCTTAGTACCACCCCTCCGACAGTGCGGCGCTCCCTCAGCACTGCCCCTCCGACAGTGCGGCGCTCCCTCAGCACTGCACTGGGAGTGTCAGCCTGGATTTATGTGCTCAAATCCCTGGAGTGGGACTCGAACCCACAACCCTCTGAGGGGAGGGGAAAAAAACCTGGGAAATTCCTCTCCCGATCCATCTAGGCGATGGATCACTCTGTCCCTGAATTCCCCGTAGTACCTACCCTTCTGTAAGAAGTGATCTCCACCCCAGCCAGAAACCGGTCCAGCTCTCGCTCGAAGGAATTCAGCCAATCGGCATCCACCGCACAAGAGGGCAGCCTGTTCCAGAGGCCCACTATTCTCCGGGGGGAGAAAAAACATCAGATCTAGCCTTGTACAACTTAAAATTGTGACCCCCCGGTCCCCCCTAACCCATTTAATTGATTCAAACTGTCAACTCGAAGGCAATCTGAGGGTAAACGCAACCTTGGTGAATCTTCAAGTGAGTTTTGCAATGCGAGCCTTTTGTGTACCGCGCACAATCTGAGAGCTTGGCTGCTGGCTGCCAGTTCTCTGGGTAAAGCCGGTGCCTTTAAATCACTCTGAGGTGTTTTTTTTTGTTGGAACAATGCTCAAGTCAATCTCTCGAGTACGGTGCAAAACACCATGGAGATTTGTTGCTATGGAAACTGAGCAGTATCTGGTAGTGTGCGCACAATTAGAAAGCCATTTTCCAAACCCACAGCATTCCCCTCGCATTTTCAGCTCTGGCATTTCTGTCTGCTCGGCCGTGCGCGAGAATGTATAGTGCTGGTGTGGGATTCATGAGCTTTGTGTATTTCCCCCCCTCCCTATTGTCTGGGCCCCTTCCTCTCATTTCCTGAATAAGCCGACTCCTGCTCGGTGATTCCATGGAGATGCCAAGTAGCTAATCTCCACGTGTGGGCCTGGACAGCGAGCGTGGGTGGGCTGTCGGGAGGGGAGGGGAGGGGAGGGGAGGGGTGGTGTGGAAATCCCAGCCAGAACCTAACTCTGTCTCCTTTTAACACCCATATCCCGGCAGAACTCAACGGGTCGGAACCCTTGGCCACTGATTCCTTTTTGAGTACGCGGCCCAGTCAAAATATCGCCTATTTTAAAAGCCGGCGAGCCATCTGTGTGGGGGCTGCAGAGAGCTGTGCAGCTTAAAGGGAACCCTGGCTCATTGCATCTGCCGACCCCGACTTCTCCCCCCCCCCCCCCACTCCCTTGTCCTAAACCAGGGTCATGACCGCTCATTATAGCTCCCTGTCTGAACTCGGTATCAATCTGTTATTGAACGTGGGACTGTCTGGCTGAAGAACACCAGATGGGATCTTGCCTTCATTTTAAAAACCTATTCTGTTTAGAATGATAGAATTTAACAGCACAGAAGCAACAGTAACTTGTATTTATATAGTGCCTTTAACGTAGCGAAACATCCCAAGGCGCCTCCCAAGGAGTATTATGAGATGAAAACAATTAGGTGCCGAGCCGCATAAATAGGAATTAGCACTGGTGACCAAAGCTGGGTCAAAGAGGTCGGTTTTAAGGAGCGTCTTGAAGGAGGAAAGAGGGGTTTAGGGAGGGAGTTCTGAAGCTTGGGGCCCAGGCAACAGAAGGCACAGCCACCGATGGTTGAGCGATTATAATCAGGGATGCTCAATGGGGCAGAATTAGAGGAGTGCAGAAATCCCAGTGGGCGGGGGGCGGGGGGTGGGTGCAGGGGAGGGGGAGCTGCTGGAGAAGACTACAGAGATAGGGAGGGGGCGAGGGCCATGGAGGGATTTGAAAACAAGGATGAGAATTTTGAAATCGAGGAATTGCTTAACCGGGAGCCAGTGTAGGTCAACGAGCACAGGGGGTGATGGGTGAGCGGGACTCGGTGCGAGTTAGGACACGGGTCAGCGAGCACAGGGGGTCATGGGTCAACGGGACTCGGTGTGAGTTAGGACACGGGGCAGCAAGCACAGGGGGTGATAGGTGAGCGGGGCTTGGTGCAAGTTAGGACACGGGCTGCCGAGTTTTGGATCACCTCTAGTTTATGTAGGGTAGAATGTGGGAGGCCGGCCAGGATTGTGTTGGAATAGTCAGGTCTAGAGGTAACAAAGGCACGGATGAGTGCTTCAACAGTGGATGAGCTGAGGCAAGGGCGATGTTACGGAGGTGGAAATAGGCGGTCTTAGTTACGCTGTGGATATGTGATCGAAAGCTCATTTCTGGGGAGGCCATTCAACCCATCGTACCAGTGCTAGCTCTCTGAAAGAGCTGACCACTTGGTCCCATTCTCTTGCCCTGTCCCCATACCCGGCTAAATTTTTCTTTTCCAATGTTTCTCCACTGCCCTTTTAAAAGCGATTTAGTGCATTTTGTTTCCACCACTGTTTTCCGGTTTGGCATTCCCTGTCCCAAACAACTCTGTGTCTTAAAAATAAACATCCTAACCTCTCCCCTCGCTGGTTTGGTGGTGATCTCAAATTTATAGCCTGCAGTTCCAACTCACTGATCAGTGGGAATAGTTCTTCCCAAATTTACTTTATCAAAGCCTCTCATCATTGTTGAACACCTCCATGAGTTTTTTAATGAAAGGCCCTCGTTTCTCTCCAGCCTTTCCTTACAACTGAAGCCTCTCATCTTGGAGCACCTCTTTGATCTCTTCTGCTTCCTCTCCATGTCCTTGACATCCTTCCGAATGTACGGCAGCCAACGTTGGCCACTGTATTCTGTCTCCGGCCCAACTAATGATTTTGTACAGCTTTACCACTACCTCTGCTTTCGTCAGAAGGTTGTGGGTTCAGATCCCACTCCAAACACTTGAGCACGTAAATCTAGGCCGACACTCCCAGTGCACTGCTGAGGGAGCGCCGCACTGTCGGAGGTGCCGTCTTTCGGATGAGACGTTAAACCGAGGCCCCGTCTGCCCTCTCGGGTGGACGTAAAAGATCCCACTTTCACTCTTTCAAAGAAAAGCAGGGCAGTTCTCCCTGGTGTCCTGGGGCCAATATTTATCCCCTCAATTAACATCACAAAAAAAACAGATTATCTGGGTCATTATCACATTGCTGTTTGTAGGAGCTTGCTGTGCGCAAATTGTCCGTCGCGTTTCCCACATTACAACCGTGACTACACTCCAAAGGTACTTCATTGGCTGTAAAGCGCTTTGAGATGTCCGGTGGTTGTGAAAAGAGCTATATAAATGCAAGTCTTTCTTTCGTACTATGTCCATGTTTACAAAACATTGGATCCCATAGGCTTTTTTTCCCCCCACAGCTTTATCGAACGTCCTCCTATTTGTAAAGCTTTGTATCTCTCAGCCCACAGGTCTCTCCGCCCTTCGACCACTTCTTAAAAGTTTACCTCGCACCGTATACACCCTCTCATTCTCCTTCCCAAAATGCATAGATCGTGAGCTTTGTTTTTCAGCGAAGAGGAAGATATTGCTTTGATGAGTGACGACCAATTTGCCAATTCCTGGATTGGAGTATAAGAGTAGAGGGTTGCTGCAATTATACAGGGCCCTGGTGAGACCACACCTGGAGTATTATGTACAGTTTTGGTCTCCTTACCTAAGGAAGGATATACTTGCCATAGAGTGTAACAAAGATTCACCAGACTGATTCCTGGGATTGTGGGGGATTGTCCTATGAGGAGAGATTGAGTAGGCTAGACCTATGTTTCCAAGAGTTTAGAAGAATGAGAGGTGATCTCATTGAAACATACAAAATTCCTTCAGGGCTTGACAGGGTAGATGCAGGGAGGCTGTTTTCCCCGGGCTGGGGAGTCTAGAACCAGGGGTCACAGTCTCAGAATAAGGGGGCGGCCATTTAGCACTGAGATGAAGAGACATTTCTTCACTCAGAGGTTGGTGAATCTTTGGAATTATTTACCCCAGAGGGCTGTGGAGGCTCAGTCGTTGAGTATATTCAAGGCTGAGATCGCTAGATTTATGGACACTAGAGGAATCAAGGGATATGGGGATAGTGCAGGAAAGTGACGTTGAGGTAGAAGATCAGCCATGATCTCATTGAATGGCGGAGCAGGCTCGAATGGCCGACTCCTGCTCCTAATTCTTTTGTTCTTGCATTCACTGGCTCTGTTCTAAAGCTGTCGCACATTGAGCTAAAAAGGAGAGCTGCAAACGATGAAAATCAGAGGGGAAAAGCTGCTGGAAGTGCATAGCAGGTCAATCAGCAATTGAAATTATTACAAAAATCAACAAGGCAATGTTGGGAGGGTGGGGGTCCGTCTCATTGGAACCGTCGTGATGAAAGGCGAAGGCTGAAATATTAACTTGGCTTTTTTAAACCTCTCTTCTAAATGCTGACTGATCTGTACAATTTTCTGTTTTATCACGAGTCTCCAAAATGGACTCTCGTCCCACTCACTTGCTCCCCTCTCTCTCTCTCTCTCTCTCTCTCTCTCTCTCTCTCTCTCTCTCTCTGCTGCTTTATCTTTTATTTAAAAAAAACCCCATTGCTTCAGCTGGCAGTTGAAATTTGCCGAGGAGTCCTGGGAGCCTGTTGTGATTAAGTTGTGTGGAATCTTCACCGTGGGGGGAGTTCTCCTCTTTCGAGAAGTCTGCTGCAAACGGGGGCCTTGTGCATCACGTGGCTTTAGAAAGAGCCGCAGGACAGACCGGGCGCTGAGTGAAGTGAACAGCGCAGGGAGAGGCTGCTCCTGCTATCAGGCCCGTGGAGAAATGGGGAGACAACACGCGCGAGTGCGTTTCAAAGCACGTTTCCCGGATGGCCTCGCAGTACCGGTACAGAGGCTTTCATTTATATAGTGCCTTGAGCTAGCGAAATGCCATTTCTGAAGGAGACCGTGCCTTCTGACGGACGTCCTTGAAATCAATCTGGATCAACAAATTCCGCCTGGTCCGAAGCGGAGTCCGACCTTTGCACTGTTGTCGGTGTTTTATAATCGCTTGCTCTGCAATAAATTACGTTTACCTGGACTTCACTTCACTGGTTGCCTGACTCAGATCGTACAATAGGGTCATTCAGGCGATCCGCGCACGCGCAAAGTATTTGCATGTCAGGAAAACACACCCGAGAGCTCATCCTGATATGTGGCTGCCGGCAGTGGCCATTACCAGCGTGCTCTTCCCCCCCCCTCCCCCCCCCCCCAGCAACCATTAATCAAATGGACGTTTCACAAACTCCATTAGCTGCCGCTGTGTCCTGTTGCCAGGGATACCTAATTCATGCCAATATACAGCAACCAAGTCTAGGGTCAATCCTGACTTGGAGAAGGGACGATAGGCTGGGAGAGAAGGTGACGGCTCTCTGATACCGAGCACCAATCGCTCAGCCTTAGATTAACAGCTACAAGACAAACTACATGGACGAGTTTCACAGCACTGGAGGTCAAATTTTTTTAAATGACAGTGCACATCCCATTCTAGTCCTTTTTAAAAAAAAAAAAAAAAAACATCTTCCACCAATTTGTCCACTCCTCCAAGAAAAAAAAGACTTGCATTTATATAGCGCCTTTCATAACCATCGGACGTCTCAAAGCACTTTACAGCCAATGAAGTACTTTTGGAGTGTAGTCACTTGTAATGTGGGAAGCGGCAGCCGATTTGCTCACAGCAAGCTCCCACAAACAACAATGTGATAAAGACCCAGATAATCTTTTTTTTTGTTATGATTGAAGGATAAATATTGGCCCCAGGACACCGGGGATAACTCCCCTGCTCTTCTTCGAAAAAGTCCCATGGGATCTTTTACGTCTACCTGAGAGAGCCCTCGGTTTAACGTCTCATTCTAAAGACGGCACCTCCGACAGTGCAGCACTCCCTCAGCACTGCACTGGGAGTGTCGGCCTGGATTTTTGTGCTCAAGTCCCTGGAGTGGGACTTGAACCCACGACCTTCTGACTCAGAGGCGAGGGTGCTGCCCACTACTCACTGCTATATAAATGTAAGTCTTTTTTTTCCCAAATCCGTCCATGTGTCGAAATCTCGACCTCCGAAAAGAATGACTCCGACACTTACAGCTCCGGTAGAAGTTTCTTTAATTTACTTGCTAGCAAGGGGCAGGTTACACTCAGTCAAGGGCTAAGTGAACACCTCCCCAAATGGTTCAGTTTAACAAGATATTTATACAGTAAAACCCAAGTTATGGCCTCTCCCTGTGTATTGCTCTGTCTCACAGTCAGTGAATACAGATAAAGAGTTATTTACTATATCCTGGTCCTGACATGGTATCCAGATATTTCCTTTTGTCAGGGTTATCAGTTGGCCAGCCGGCCATTACTCCATGAGTCATAGGTAATGGGCTATCACCTGTCTTGTATTGTGTCAGGATAGTTCAGTTTCCTGGTCAGTTTATCTGTTTGCATCAAATGGATGAGGTCTCTTCAAGAGATAATGGCTAGAAGATAAGGGTGGGGTGACATGGAACTGGTGTCGTGTAGACAATAGGAAAGCACCATGGAGGGGGGGGGGGGGTACTTGTCTCAGCATGACTTGTCTCCTCGCTGTCTGATGGCCATCAGCCATCTCAAACCAGGTTTAGCTGTTTATGCAAGCTGACTGCTAAAATGCAGAAAGTTCTGGAAGGGCCAGGACTCCATTTTGATATATATATATTGCAAAAGGGCACACAAATACCGTATGGTATCAGCTTAGATAAAAATACATTTCCACACATGGTCTCGCCCCCTCCCTATCTCAGTAACCTCCTCCAGCCCCACATCCCTCCGTGATCTCTGCGCTCCAGTTCTGCCCCCTTGAACAACCCTGATTATAATCGCTCCACCATCGGTGGCCGTGCCTTCAGCTGCCTGGGCCCCAAGCTCTGGAACTCCCTCCCTAAACCTCTCCGCCTCTCTCTCTCTCTCTCTCAAAGATGCTCCTTGAAACCTACCTCTCTGCCCAGTCACCTGTCTTACTATCTCCTTACATGGCTCGGTATCAAATTTTGTTTGATAACGCTTCTGTGATGCACCTTGCGATGTTTTACTATGTTAAAGGCGCTATATAAATGGAAGTTGCTGATCAAGAGGGAGCAGAGAAGCTGTTGTAAATACAAAATTGCACCCCCTTCTCTGCCCTCCCCCGAACCGTGTACAAATTCTAGGCTCTGCTAATGGCAGCTCTCTGCAGATTCTCCATTAGCCCGGACTCGAGCCGAGCGAAGGATTTGTCGCGCGTGCCTGCCCTCCAGTCAGATGTCATCTTTACAACTGCCATCGATGTCAGAAACGATCAGCAGGCTCCCATTCGCGTCTCCACACACCCACACGCTAATGCGGAGTTTGGCCCCTGGCTGGGGAGTCGCAGATCCGGTCACTTAACTCAGAGTGCCCATTCCGGTACGCGTGGGCGGTAACGGGCTCTGCCTCCTCGCCTCGCCAAGCCACGGTGCCGCTTTGAGAGCAGCGATGTGTGAGCTTTTATTCATTGCTGTCAACATTTCCTGTCGATGTAGCATGGCCTGAATAATGCACACTTGACTTGATGCCATTATACAGTGAGCGGCTCCTATAACAATATGGTTCACCTTGCATCCTGCACGTACTCTATATTTAAATCCTCATTTTTTGTGTGGTGTACTTCCGTTCATCCTTGCTCTGGTTGCTTGTAACTACCCATTGAGGTTGGTGGGAATGAAAGTGATATTTTGTGTGTGTTTAAGGGGGTGTGGATGGTTTTTGATGACCGCACTCTCCCTACTAGCAGTGCCGGCGGTGACTCAGTGCGTAGCACCCTCGCCTCAGAGTCAGAAGGTTGCGGGTTCAAGTCCCACTCCAGAGACTTGAGCACAAAATCTAGGCTGACGCTCCCAGTGAGGGAGCGCCGCACTATCGGAGGAGCTACGCTGAGGGAGCGCCGCACTGTCGGAGGGGCGACGCTGAGGGAGGGCAGCACTGAGGGAGCGCGCCGCACTGTCGGAGGGGCAGTGCTGAGGGAGCGCCGCACTGTCGGAGGGGCAGTGCTGAGGGAGCGCCGCACTGTCGGAGGGGCAGTGCTGAGGGAGCGCCGCACTGTCGGAGGGGCAGTGCTGAGGGAGCGCCGCACTGTCGGAGGGGCAGTGCTGAGGGAGCGCCGCACTGTCGGAGGGGCAGTGCTGAGGGAGCGCCGCACTGTCGGAGGGGCAGTGCTGAGGGAGCGCCGCACTGTCGGAGGGGCAGTGCTGAGGGAGTGCCGCACTGTCGGAGGAGCAGTGCTGAGGGAGCGCCGCACTGTCGGAGGGGCAGTGCTGAGGGAGCGCCGCACTGTCGGAGGGGCAGTGCTGAGGGAGCGGCGCACTGTCGGAGGGGCAGTACTGAGGGAACACCGCACTGTCGGAGGGGCGGTACTGAGGGAGTGCCGCACTGTCGGAGGGGCGGTACTGAGGGAGCGCTGCATTGTCAGAAGAACCGTCTTTCAGATGAGACGTTAAACCAAGGCCCTGTCTGCCCCCTCGGGTGGATGTAAAAGATCCCACGGCACTATCTCTGTCAAGTCCATGTGGTGGCTGGTGTGCAACAGTCACCACACATTAAAAAAATCCACACACAGGCATCTTCCACCCTTCAAGATTTAGTTTGGGACCTGGAATATTAGTTCGGGATCTGGAACATTGAAACACCTTTGAACTCATCCCTTTTTGGCATGGAAGCAAGTCACCCTCGCTTCGAGGGACCGCCTATGATGATGACTTATCCCTCAATCAACATAACAAAGAGAGATTATCTGGGTCGATTGTGGGAGCTTGCTGTGAGCAAATTGGCTGCCGCGTTTCCCACATTACAACAGTGACTACACTCCAAAAGTACTTAATTGGCTATAAAGCGCTTTGAGACGTCCGGTGGTCGTGAAAGGCGCTATATAAATGCAAGTCTGTCTTTTACTTTCACTGCTTGGCCTGTTGATGCTGTTCTCGAGTACCAAAACAAGTAGGGAAACGTTTTACATGGTTTATAGCTGGTGGCTTGAGAAGCCAGCTTGTTCAGGGCTCTGCTCATAGTGCAATGTCTGCCTACACTGGGGAACATCAAACTCAGATTCGCGAACCCTTTTGCTCAACACTTTCTCACCCTGTCGTCGGGTGTGACCCCAAACTGCCTGTGACGTCCCACTTTGACTGCCCCCATCCCCACACTGGAGGGCTCTAATTCGTCTTGTTCCACTGTGTCCGTGCAGCTCAGTGTGTGTTCTAAGAACACTATCTCATTTATCCTTGGTATCCTGGAGCTGTCTGGGCTGGCTGTTGATTTAATTAATTTAGCTATAACCTTCATTTTCAAATGAGAGTTTCAATTGCTGGTTTTCTATGTCTCTCCTTTCCCCAGGCTTCCCCCCTTCCTTGGCCATTTTATACAACAGCAAGATTAGATGATACAGTCGATGGACTGGGAGGACGCTCGTGTGGAGCATAAACACCAGCACAGACTAGTTGGCCAGAATGGTCCTTTTCTGTGCTTTAAGTTCCATGTTTCTGACAGCGACACACATTGTATTTATATAGCGCCTTTAACTTATTACAACATCCCAAGGCGCTTCACAGGAGCATTATCATACAAAATTTGACACCGAACCACTCGAGATATTGGGACAGGTGACCAAAAGCTTTGTCGAAGAGGTTTTAAGGAGTGAGTTAAAGGAAGGGATGGAGAGGCGGAGCGGTTTAGGGAGGGAATTTCACAGTTTAGGTCCCAGGCAGCTGAAGGCACGGCCACCGATGGTGGAGCGATAGAAATCTGCGATGCGCAAGAGGTCAGATTTGGAGAAGCGCAGAGATCGTGGAGGATTGTAGGGCTGGAGGAGATTACAGAGATGGGGAGGGGGGTACGAGGCCATGGAGGGATTTGAACACGAGGATGAGAATTTTAAAATGGGGCGTTGCCGGACCGGGAGCCAGTGTAGGTCAGCGAGCACAGGGGGTGATGGGTGAACGGAACTTGTTGCGAGTTTTGATCTACAACCTTTGTTTCTGTCCATTACTTGACTAGGACGAAAAAAATCGGCAAAGGGATATCGACAGGTTAAGTGAGTGGGCAAAAATTTAGCAGATGGAGTATAATGTGGGAAAATGTGAGGTTATCCACTTTGGCAGAAATAATAGAAAAGCAAATTATAATTTAAATGGAAAAAAATTGCAAAGTACTGCAGTACAGAGGGACCTGGGGATCCTTGTGCATGAAACACAAAAAGTTAGTATGCAGGTACAGCAAGTGATTGGCCTTTATTGCAAGGGGGATAGAGTATCAAAGCAGAGAGGTCCTGCTACAACTGTACAGGGTATTGGTGAGGCCACACCTGGAGTACTGCGTACAGTTTTGGTCTCCGTATTTGAGGAAGGATAGACTTGCATTGGAGGCTGTTCAGAGGAGGTTCACTAGGTTGATTCCGGAGATGAGGGGGTTGACTTATGAGGAAAAGTTAAGTAGGTTGGGCCTATACTCATTGGAGTTCAGAAGAATGAGAGGTGATCTTATCTAAACATATAAGATAATGAGGGGGCTCGACAAGGTGGATGCAGAGAGAATATTTCCACTCATAGGGGAGACTAGAACTAGGGGACATAGTCTTAGAATAAGGGGCCGCCCATTTAAAACTGAGATGAGGAGAACTTTCTTCTCTGAGGGTTGTAAATCTGTGGAATTCTCTGCCCCAGAGAGCTGTGGAGACTGGGTCATATTTAAGGCGGAGATCGACAGATTTTTGAGAGCTAAGCGAGTAAAGGGTTATGGAGAGCAGGCAGGGAAGTGGAGCTGAGTCCATGATCAGATCAGCCATGATCTTATTGAATGGCGGAGCAGGCTCGAGGGGCCGAATGGCCGACTCCTGCCCCAATTTCTTGTGTTCTAGGACTACTCAATTCCTCTCGAGTTTGTCTGTCATTTAATTCTGTATTTCCACCCTTTCCCCCATCCGCTGATTGTATTAGCATGCCCATCCGACCCTTGCATTCCAGCCCTGATGGAGGGCTCTCACCCAAAAAGGTCAACGAGTCTGTTTTCTCCACAGGCACTGACTGATTTGAGTGTTGCCAGCATTTTCTGCACTTGTTTCCGATTTCCAGCATCTACAGTACTTTTAAAAATTAGTTCAAAGGTCCAACCATCCAGGAGGAATAGTTCCCCTTCAGGGCGCCTCTGAGAAAGGGTTAGCTGTGTAGAATCCTTGTTACCAACATCCTTGTGAGTTTAGCCCCCTCGAGCTGGCTTCAGTCTGCCTCCAGAGCTGCTCCGTTGGTGAAGGTTACCGGGCCAGGCTACCTGGGTCCCTGAGCTGCCCCGACCCTGGTACGATCTTACTGAATTGTGTTCATTCTGTTAGTTGCCATTTGTTTCTGCTGATAACCCTTCAATTAGGCTGCAGTTTAATATTTTAATATTTTGATATTTCAAGTAACAGCGCGTTGATATTTGATGTCCCCAAGATAAGAGGAGACTAATTGATGTCCTGTTTCTGACTGCTCCATTTTTGATCGGGGCCCAGGAGAGGCGAGGGTTCGGGGCCCAGAAAAGGCGAGGGCCCAGGGGCAGCACGGGCCAGCCCACACTGCGATCTGTGAATAGCAGGAGCATACGTGCGCACTCGGTCCGTGCAGCAGAGCTTGGTCTCCAGTCATCTTGGCTAACCCTTGCCACTGGATCAAGACCCTAGCTCTGTCAAGCCCGTGTGATGGCTGGTGTGCAACGGCCACCCCACGTTAAAAGAATCCACCCACAGGCATCTTCCACCCTTCGGTATGTAGTTCTGGACCTGGAATATCATTGAAACACCTGTGAACTCATCCCTTTTTGGTGTGGAAGCAGGTCATCCTCGATACGAGAGACTGCCTAATACTATACTATGCATGGCACTCGTAGCTTTCCTCTGGAGCAGATGGGTTCACCTCAGCCCCTAAGGCCGTTCTTCAACGTCCTGTTCCCATTACCGAGAAACGTAATTACAGGTGCAAAAACGATCTGGAAGGATGATACCAGAAATGCGAGGGTATACCTATCAGGAAAGAACATAAGAACATAAGAAATAGGAGCAGAAGTAGGCCCCTCGAGCCTGCTCCGACATTCAATGAGATCATGGCTGAACTGATCATGAACTTGGGTCCACTTTCCTGCCTGTTCCCCATAACCCTTGACTCCCCTATAGTTTAAGAAGCTGTCTATCTCCATCTCGAATATATTCAATGACCCAGCCACCACAGCTCTCTGGGGCAGAGAATTGCGAAGATTCCCGACTCTCTGAGAGAAGAAATTCCTCCTCATCTCAGTTTTAAATGGACGACCCCTTATTCTGAAACTATGTCCCCTAGTTCTAGATTCCCCCACGAGGGAAAACGTCCTCCCTGCATCTACCCTGTCAAGCCCCCTCAGAATCTTATGTTTCAATGCGATCACCTCTCATTCTTCTAAACTCCAATGAGTACAGGCCTAACCTGCTCAACTTTTCTTCATAAGACAACCCCTTCATCTCAGGAATCAACCGAGTGAACCTTCTCTGAACTGCCTCCAGTGCAAGTATATCGGGCTGGGTCTCTTTTCTCTTGAAAAGCGAAGGCTGAGGGGTGACCTAATAGAGGTCTTTAAAATGATGAAAGGTTTTGATAGAGTGGATACAGAGAGAGTGTTTCCACTTGTGGGGAAGAGCATAACTAGAGGCCATCAATACAAGATAGTCACCGAGAAATCCAATGGGGAATTCAGAAGAAACTTCTTTACCCAGAGAGTGGTGAGAATGTGGAACTCGTTGCCACAGGGAGGGGTTGAGGCGAATAGTATCGATGCACTTAAGGGAAAGCTGGACAAGCATATGGGGGAGAAGGGAATAGAGGGTTATGCTGATAGATTTAGATGAGGAAAGACGGGAGGAGGCTCGAGTGGAGCATAAACGCCGGCATGGGCTGGTTGGGCCGAATGGCCTGTTTCTGTGCTGTATATCTGATGTAATTACAGTCAGTAGGTGCCTTTCC
The DNA here is from genome assembly GCF_044704955.1 of Pristiophorus japonicus. Taxonomy (NCBI): domain Eukaryota; kingdom Metazoa; phylum Chordata; class Chondrichthyes; family Pristiophoridae; genus Pristiophorus; species Pristiophorus japonicus. The sequence continues at coordinate 89,144,063 of NC_091996.1, read as the reverse complement.
TTCCCCTATTAATAAACATTTGGCTATTAATTCCGTAAAGGTCTGACTGAGGCCTTCAAATATGTATGGCATTTCTCTGCCATGTTGGATACTGTCATTGACGTCAGCTGTTACCGTAATTGTGGTAATATTTAGACTGCTTCTTGGCTGGTTCTGGATTCCCAAAACTTAAACCTCATTCCCTTTCCCGTCCGGTCTCTAAGCCTCCTTTTTGTTAAAAATGTGTGTTCTTTAGTTGAAACCGAAGGGGCCGAGATACTAAATAAAGCTGGAGCAAAGTGCGAACCTATTTCTAAAACTGCTGAGATTTGTGTGAATAAATGCGAAACGTTTCACAGTTCTGTCCTAATTAAGTTTGCAATATTTTTACTGCGGTGATGAATTTTTGGACTGCCAGTTGTTTGTGTCAAGCACCATCAATATAAGCCTCCCCTCTTGCTCCATCTCCTTTTGCTGTGTTACCACCTTTCCACAGAGAAATCGATAGCGTCGCCCTTCGGCGAGATCCCCACAAGAATGTGCTTTGTTGCGTATCCTCTGCATCAGAATGCTTGCTCCCTTGTCTCTGAACCGGGAGCTTAGTCACTCCTGTTTCTCCCTAAGTTGAGCTTTAAAATCAAAAGCGGATCGACTCGCTGTTGATACCAAGAGCACACAAAGGCAGCCTCGCCCTCTGCTTCAGCCCCCACAGGGTGCCAGCAGCAATGCTTCATCGACCATTTTAGTTATTGTCAGTCGGATTTCACGTTCACACTCGGTGCAAAATGAATTGTGCCGAAGCACTTGGCAGTTCAATGACTCGGTCTCCCAAATTCCATTGCATGTGCAGAGTACGTCGAGGTCTCTTGAGGTGCGGGTAACGCGCTCAGTTGGCCGTAGCGGCTGTTTGAAATGCCGACTTAAAAATATTGTGACTCGTGTCGGCTTCAGTGCAGTTTCTGCACAAGGTGTACAGCTACCAGTATTGCGAGAAATGGCCTCAACAAAGCCCCAACACTTCCCCCTGTCCGTGGAACTCCACCCATTACAGTAGCCTGCAGTTATTGCTCCAGCTAATGTACAGCAGGAGTAGAATTACACGGAACAGATCAGGCTGCTTTGCCAAACGATTTTTAAAGAAATGTAAAATCTAAGTGCTGCTGGAAACTGTGCTGCTCCCCGCTGGCCGAAAGCAAGATAGTCTTGGGTGCATCGGAGAGCTGATTGAGCAGAGGAAGAGTTTGTGTTGTAGACAGTAACCGTGTAAAATTTCAACACTTCCTCTACTTCCGCTCCTCAATCAGCTCGCGATTCCTGTTGTAAAGCTCGGCCCGGGCCTTGTTCAAACAGCCCATAATAATCTCAGTGCATTGTCGCTCGAGATTATTGTCTATAGGGAGCGGCTGTTTTTGAGTGTTGGGGAAATAGGAAGTGCATCAAACGGCTTTTGGGGGCTGGGCTTCAGCTCTGAGTGATATTCGCTGGTGTCAATGCTGAGCGAACGTACATTGTGTACAGCCGCTGCTCAGTGGGTCACGCCCTGCTGAGTCAGAAGGTCGTGGGTTCGAGTCCCACTCCCAAGACTTGAGCGTGTATAATCCTGGCTGGCACTCCCAGTGCAGTGCTGAGGGAGTTGGAGGGTGCCTTCTTTTGGATGAGAAGTTAAACTGAGGCCTTGCAAAAAAAAAAAAAAAAATTTAATCCCTGGTGCTACTGGAAGGGCAGCAATTGGGAGCTTGCTGTGCGCAAATTGGCTGCCGTGTTTCCTACATTACAACAGCGACATCACATTTACAAGGTACTTGGATATGCACTTAAAGAGCCGTAACCTTCAGGGCTACGGACCTAGTGCTGGAAGGTGGGGTTAGGCTGGGTAGTTCTTTTATGACCGGCACGGACACGATGGGCCGAATGGCCTCCTGTGTGATTCTATGACTACACTTCAAAAAAAAAAGTACATAATTGGGGCATCCAGAGGCGCTATAGAAATGCAAATTCTTTCACCGGCCACAGAGATACGGCGTTGGTTTGAGCTCCGTGGTCCCGCCCCGTGTATGATCGGGTCGCTAACCTGCGTCTTTTGTTTCCGTTTCCAGGTTTCTGATTGGCCGAGTGGTGGTGGGCTAGCGGGGCTTGCTTTGACCGGAGACGATGAGTGAGCTCGAACAGTTGCGCCAAGAGGCAGACCAGCTACGGAACCAGATCAGGGTGAGCAGAGCGACAGTCGGAGAGTCCGGCCGTGTAAATTCGAACCGTCTCCCGTTAAATGAGACCCGGCTGAGGAATTGCGGCAATTCTTCCTCCCCTCTCCCCCTCCCCAAGGCGCTGATTCTAGACGGCGGTACGGTACAGTCCGAGGGGCGACTCCTGTTCCTGTATCCCAGTGGCTGCTCCTGGTGTGTGAGCAAAGCTGTTCCTTTCTCCCCACCCCTCCCATTCCCCAAGAACGACCGCTCGTGGCAAGTGTCGCGGGGCAGTTCCACTTCTGAGCAGCAAGCGGGAGGCTCGTTGCGGCTGAACTGTGATCCCGTCCCTGCCCGATGTACTTCTCCAATGTCCGCACGACAGAGGCCGCTGGATGATAATCAGGAAGAGTAACCCTCGCCGACATTTCCCCCTCCCCCACCCCCTCCCGGCCAGCTCAGGTACCGATACTAATGCCACTGCCCCAGTTGTTGCCCCGAAACATCAGCCAGATTCCTGATTCTGACGTCTGTGCTGCGACTCCCGATTCGCTCGTGGGTTGGGTATTGGGGCGGACGAGGCTGTGGTATCCAGTGGGATGGTGCAGCCTGTTGACCCTCACAGTCGAGACCCGTACATGGAAAAATGACCAGTTCAGGATTGGTGGATCGCCAGCGCCAATGGACTTGTACCCCAGCGAGGTGCTGATCCCCCTAAGGCGTTGATATCACTAAAACAGATTACCCGATCATTGTCACATTGCTACGTGTGGGAGCTTGCTGTGCACAAATTGGCTGCCATGTTTCCTACATTACAACAGTGGCAGCACTTCATTGGCTGTGCAGCACTTTGGGACTTTTGTCTCAC
>NC_091996.1:89052747-89140833 GCF_044704955.1 Pristiophorus japonicus | reverse complement strand
TTTCCCCGGGCTAAAGAGTCTAGAACCAGGGGTCACAGTCTCAGGATAAGGGGTCGGCCATTTAGGACTGAGATGAGGCGAAATGTCTTCACTCAGAGGGTGGTGAATCTTTGGAATTCTCTGCCCCAGAGGGTTGTGGAGGCTCAGTCGTTGAGTATATCCAAGGCTGAGATCGATAGATTTTTGGACTCTAGGGGAATCAAGGGATATGGAGATCGGGCGGGGAAGTGGAGTTGAGATGGAAGATCAGCCATGATCATATTGAATGGCGGAGCAGGCTCGAGGGGCCGAATTGCCGACTCCTGCTCCTATTTCTTAGCAACACCAAAGAAACGTTACTTGGCGTCTAATCTATACCTGTGCGGGGAGAAAAGTTTGCATTACGAACACTTAACATCCCAACCGTGAACGTAAAATCTTAACAAGGCAAAAAAAAACAAGCCGATTTGACATTCTAAGAACACCTTTCGGCCATTATCAAGCTGGTGTGCTGCTCCGCTGAACTGTTTCACTCGAGGTGAGGCAAACTGAATCTCAGTCGGGCTCCTTGCCTCGTTGAGCATTTTTGATGCTGTTCGGTGGAACGCTCCTTGAGGACATTTGTCAAGAAGGGCACAATGTCACTTTAAACCGTGAAGAATTTCAGCTTTCAAAGCACTGAATTTTTTCCCCCAAAAGACTCGCTTTGCAATTTATTTTCAAGTGCGATGTGAGTGTGTGTTGACCCTTTGGACTGGAACAATGTTGACTGTGTGGAGAATGCAAAAGAATGTTTTGGGTAGGGGCTGAGGGGCATTGCTGGTTAGCAGGAGGTTACTGACTAGTAAGTGTGGAATAGCCAACTTGTCTTAACGACGACTCTTGTCTGTTGCAGGACGCAAGGAAAGCATGTGGTGACTCCACGCTTACCCAGGTGAGTCCAGTAACCCGCGTTCCCTCCCGTTCTTCTTGTAGGCGGGCCCTTTTAAACTTGCTGCGCCTGCGTTTACAGCTGCCTGCGCGGGACCTTCCGATCGCTGTGCGGTTTGAGGGGGGGGGGTTGCCAGTAACTGACCCGCCGGGTTTTCCGTCACCACTCCGATCCCCTCTCGCGCACCATGTGCACAAAGTATTTGCTTCATGGGTTCTTTGCTTTAACAATTCATAGCAACACGTTGCTGTTAAGAACTAGTTGGTTTATTAGCAAACGGTTTAACAATCACACGACACATTACCGGTTCATCCACCAGGCTCACAACCACCTGCCCCATCGTGGAGCCCCCGAACCCAACTGGCCGGGGTTTTATTGAGTCTTGTGAACATCACGTGACTGGCTAAGCCACTCCCAACTCAACAGCTCTACAACTATTTTAAGTAGAACTTTAAATCAAGTGGTCCCTTTTTGGCAAGGGCACTAGAATCCGCAAATTTCCAAATAAAACTTTGACAGAAACTTGGATCAAATTCAAATTTGGTTGCCAGGGGTGGTGATGCACTCCACGAAGGCCACGAGCGTACCGGTGGACACCGCGTGCTCCATCTCCAAGGACAACCTGGCATGACCGTAGCCACGGAAGAGAGGCAGGCAGGCAGTCGGGCTGAACGACCCCCTCGACTGCCCGCTGTCTGGCCCGGTTAATGGCCCCCTTGGCCGTGCCCAGGAGCAGTCCTACGAGGAGGCCCTCCCAACTGCTCCACTCAACAGCTCTACAACAATTTTAGTAAACAACCAGAGGCGGCAAATGTTTAACACAATAACGACGAGGATGGGACAAAGCTGTGAGCACGCTCTCAGGTGCATACATTGCAGTGTGGATTAATGGAGGGGTTGGGTTAATGCTTTGTAATCAAAGGAGTTCAGGTGCCTTGATGCTGCAGGAGAGAGAGCGCGAGCGCGAGGTTTACAGCTGTCTGAAATCCGATTAGATTCCAGCTTTGAAATTGCCTTCTCCTATCTATTATAAATGGGTTTTATTTTTACCCAAATGGGGGAGGATAGGGACGGCTAACTGAGCTCTTGGCAATGACATCGTCTAGGTTGCTTCTGCGACCTTGCAGCAAGAGGCTTTGTAGCAAATTCAGCAGTTCATTACCATGATGGTCTGTGCCAGTGTCGATTACAAAGCACGTTAACCTTGTGTCGGCTGCCCACGCACTCGGGCAGTGAGGGGTTCCGTGAGCTGCAGAGCTATTTTTCCTTTAACGCTTGTGGGTAACGGTGGCAAAAGTCTGCATTTATTGCCCGTCCCCGGTTGTCCCGGCAACTAAGTGAACAAGTCATGCTGGACTGGGTTAGAGGGGGCAGGTGCCCATTCCCAAAGGGCGTTGGTGAGCTTTCACTGGCGTTTGTTCTGGTGCCAGCTCTTCAAATGAGCACCTTCTCTGAACTTTTGGGGCGTCTAGAACTTTGGGGGGCATAGTCTTAAAAAAATTAAAGCCAGGCCTTTCAGGAGTGAAACTGGGCGACACTTGTGCACGCAAAGGTTAGTCGAAGTTTGTAACTCTCTCCACATTCTTCAATTGATGCTTTGTCTGTTAATTTTAAATCTGAGCTTGATAGATTTTTGTTAACCAAAGGTATTAAGGGACATGGGCCAAAGGCGGGTGTATGGAGTTAGGCCGCAGATCAGCCTCAGTGAATGGCGGAACAGGCTCGAGGGGCTGAATGGCCTCCTCCCGTTCCTCGGCTCCCACGTACCTTCACTGAACTCCGTTTCACAACTTGCCATCTTGGGATTTGAGCTTGTGATCTCTGGGTTACATAAGAATATAGGAAATAGGAGCGGGAGTGGGCCCCTTGAGCCTGCTCCGCCATTCAGTGAGATCACAGCTGATCATCGACCTCAACTCCACTTTCCCGCCCGATCCCCATATCCCTCGATTCCCTTACTATCCAAAAAATCTATCGATCTCTGTCTTGAATGTGCTCAACGCCTGAGCCTCCACAGCCCTCTGGGGCAGAGAATTCCAAAGGTTCACCACCCTCTGAGTGAAGAAATTCCTCCTCCTCCTCAGCCCTAGATGACCGATCGTTTATTCTGACACTGTGTGACCCCTGGTTTGGCGCGACTCTCTGGTCAAGGCCAGCCCAGAGTCGGCTAAGGTCAGTGGGGCACCTCGTGTGATTGGTGGAATGGCCCCAGTTGGAATTCTTTGGCCACGGTCTGCTTTTTAACGTGCACTGTGCGTGCTAACGGGGCGGGGGGGGGGGCCATAATGTCCTGTTTAGTCACCACTTAATGCACATCCTGTTGAAGGGTGCAGACTCTGCGGTTTCGAGAGTCGCGATCTGCTTCAGCATATTGGCAGCGGCAAGCTGTGCGTAATCTGTTGTGCGTGTCCGTTGCAGATTACAGCCGCCCTCGATCCAGTCGGGAGAATCCAGATGCGCACGAGGCGCACGCTGAGGGGTCACTTGGCTAAGATCTACGCCATGCACTGGGGAACCGACTCCAGGTACGTGCCCCACTTAACCACAAGCAACTTGCATTTATATAGCGCCTTTAATGTAGTAAAAACTCCCGCGGCGCTTCGCAGGGGCGTGGTCAAACAAAATGTCACCGAGCCACATAGCGAGGTATCGGGGCAGCTGACCCAAAGCTTGGTCAAAGAACTAAGTTTTAAGGGCCGTTGTAACAACAACAACTTCTATTTATATCGCGCCTTTAACATAGTGAAATGTCCCAAGGTGCTTCACAGGAGTGTTACGAGATTTAAAAAATTTGACACCGAGCCATATAAGTAGAAATTAGGGCAGGTGACCAAAAGCTGGATCAAAGAGGTCGGTTTTAAGGAGCATCTTGAAGGAGGAAAGAGAGGTAGAGAGGTTTAGGGAGGGAGTTGCAGAGCTTGGGGCCCAGGCAACAGAAGGCACGGCCACCGATGGTTGAGCGATTATAATCAGGGATGCTCAAGAGGGCAGAATTAGAGGAGTGCAGACATCTCGGGAGGTTGTGGGGCTGGAGGAGTTTACATAGATAGGGAGGGGCGAGGGCCATGGAGGGATTTGTAAACAAGGATGAGAATTTTGAAATCGAGGCCTTGCTTAACCGGGAGCCAATGTAGGTCAGCGAGCACAGGGCGTGATGGCTGAGCGGGACGCGGTGCGAGTTAGGACACGGGGCAGCGAGCACAGCGGGTGATGGGTGAGCGGGACTCGGTGCGAGTTAGGACAAGGGGCAGCCGAGTTTTGGATCACTTCTAGTTTAGGTAGGGTGGAATGTGGGTAGAGGGTAGAATAAAGGAGGAGAGGTTTAGGAAGGGAATTCCAGAGCTCGGGGCCCAGGCAGCTGAAGGCACGGCCTCCAATGGTGGAGCGATGGAAATCGGGGATGCTCAAGAGGCCAGAATTGGAGGGGCGCAGAGATCTCTGGGGAGGGGGCAGGATTAGAAAACAAGGCTGAGAATTTACTGCTCGAGTAAAAGCAATTTCTTCTGTAGATTCTGAAATGGGTGTTTGTTTCATCTGTAAACTCATCGCCGTGAGGGTGAGGCTCTGTCCGTGCGCTGCTTCTCTGATTTGAATCGATTTACAGAAGTCTGAGCCCATGTGATTCTGACCTTGACCCAACCTGAGACACGCTATTCCCAGGAGCCTGTTGTTATATTGACCAGCCGCCGCATAGATCTGTGTGTTTCGGAAACCAAAGAATGCCTTCTGAACACACACAAACCTCCCTGATCTCAGCTGGAGCTGAATGTCGGGTCACACGTGACTAAGGAGCAGGAAAGCCTGTTGAGCCCTCTGGATCAACCTCTCCTCTCCGACCCAACTCCTCCATCTCCTTCTCCCTCCAGAGACGTGTCTAACTCTCGTGAACGTGGTTATGCTGTGTGCTTTGCTGGCCTTCCCTGGAGTCTTGCTTCAGAGCAGTTCTGACAGAGCACTGCATTGTCATTGGTGCCCTCCGTGTCAGTGTCGCACTCTCTCCCCTCTGAGTCAGAAGGTTGTGGGTTCAAGTCCCACTCCAGGGACTTGAGCACAAAAATCCAGGCCGACACGCCCAGTACAGTGCTGAGGGAGCGCCGCACTGTCGGGAGGGGCAGTGCTGAGGGAGCGCCGCACTGTCGGGAGGGGCAGTGCTGAGGGAGCGCCGCACTGTCGGGAGGGGCAGTGCTGAGGGAGCGCCGCACTGTCGGGAGGGGCAGTGCTGAGGGAGCGCCGCACTGTCGGGAGGGGCAGTGCTGAGGGAGCGCCGCACTGTCGGAGGGGCAGTGCTGAGGGAGCGCCGCACTGTCGGGAGGGGCAGTGCTGAGGGAGCGCCGCGCTGTCGGGAGGGGCAGTGCTGAGGGAGCGCCGCACTGTCGGGAGGGGCAGTGCTGAGGGAGCGCCGCACTGTCGGGAGGGGCAGTGCTGAGGGAGCGCCGCACTGTCGGAGGGGCAGTGCTGAGGGAGCGCCGCACTGTCGGGAGGGGCAGTGCTGAGGGAGCGCCGCACTGTCGGAGGGGCCGTGCTGAGGGAGCGCCGTGCTGAGGGAGCGCCGCACTGTTGGAGGTGCCGTCTTTCGGATGAGACATTAAACCGAGGCCCCGTCTGCTCTCTCAGACGGCCACTATTTGGAAGAAGAGCAGGGGAGTTCTCCCCGGTGTCCTGGGGCCAATATTTATCCCTCAAGCAACACCACTATCTGGGTCATTATCACATTACTCTCTGTGGGAGCTTGCTGTGCTGACGTTGGCGTTTCCCACATTACAACAGCGACTGCACTCCAAAAGTATTTCATTGGCTGTAAGGCGCTTTGAGACGTCCAATTTTTTTTCAATTTTTTTCTTTCAATTGAGCCATTGAGCCGAGGCTCTGTTTGCCCACTGGGACGGATGGGAACGGTCCCACGGCACGATTGCCAGCTTTTAGTGCCCTGGGCAAACATTCCTCCCTCAGGCAACGCCACCAAAAGCAGATTAAACTAGTCACATAACTCCTTGCTGTTTCGGCTGCCGCATTTGCCTGAAGTGCATAGAATTAACACCAGAGAAACAGGCTGTTTGGCCCAACGGGTCTGTGCTGGTGTTTATGTTCCACATGAGCCTCCTCCCACCATTTAATTCACCAAACCGTATCAGCATTCGCTGCTATTCCTGGCTCCCTCGTGCACTGATCGAAATGGCCCTTAAATGCATCCACGCTATTCGCCACAACCACTCCACCTCAGTGTTCCCGACAAGCTGCTGCTCAGGCTGTGAATGGGCCACGCAGCCCCTCAAAGGGGCCACGCACCCAAAAAACAAACGAGGGCGAACCTTGGCCCAGGTGCGCTCCGCATTCTCGCCACTCTGTGAGTAAAGACGTTTCTCCTGAATTCCTTCTTGCTAATTCCTCAGTGATTATCTTATTTATGGCCCTCTAGTTTTGGACAGCTCCACAAGTACATAGAAACGTAGAAAATAGGTGCAGGAGTAGGCCATTCGGCCCTTCGAGCCTGCACCGCCATTCAATAAGATCATGGCTGATCATTCACCTCCGTACCCCATTCCTGCTTTCTCTCCATCCCCCTTGATCCCCTTTAGCCATAAGGGCCATATCTAGCTCCCTCTTGAATATATCCAATGAACTGGCCTCAACAACTCTCTGCGGTAGGGAATTCCACAGGTTCACAACTCTCTGTGTGAAGAAGTTTCTCCTCATCTCAGTCGAAAAGTTCCTGTGGTGGGATTTGAACTAGTGTCTCTGGATTATTAGTCTAGGCCTCTGGATTACTGGTCCAGTAACAATACCACTATGCGACCATACCCCTTCTCCACGTCTACCCATATGGAACTCTTTGGTAATTCTGAAGACCTCTCTGTCAGGTTACCCCGCAGCCATCGTTCTCGAGAGAGAGAGAGAGAGAGAGAGAGCCTATTTCGTATTACCCTTGTATAATTCCCCCATTTAGTGGTGCTCTCAGCCCATTTACTGACTAGGCTTCAGGAATATTTCACTGGCTGTGAAGCACTTTGGACTTTAGGAGGGAACGGCTGCTATATAAATGGGAGTTCTTTTAACTGTGAGGGGGAGGGGTGGAGAGGGGGATTTGGGTTGCAGAGGTTTTAAAAAAAAAAAATGCTTTGGGCTTCTTCTCAAATATAGTCTTCCCATCGTGACTTGTTTACGTTCAGTGTGTTCTCCGTTCTTGTGATTCACTCTGCTTTATCTTCATCCCGCAGACTGTTAGTCAGTGCGTCTCAGGATGGAAAACTAATCATCTGGGACAGCTACACCACAAACAAGGTAGGTCGCGGCAATGCCGCAAACGCCGTCCTTGCTCGCTCGGGCAGAGGCACACGCAAGTCCCCTTTGTCCCGGACGTGAAGCTCGCTACATTTATAAAAAAAAAAAATCTGTTTCTGATGAACTGGGGGTGTGTGTTTTTGCGATCTCTTCTCCTCCTAGGGCAGACGGGCGAGGCAATTGGCAAAGATGTGCACACTATCGAACTTGTGACCCAAGATAAAGGGTCATTTGTTGTCACTCGGCTAGCTTTGTGCCCACAATGGGACCTTTTATTTTGGTGTATTCGATTCGCCCAGCCCTCCCCCCGCCTGTGCCATAATGGGAGCTTTATCTCAGGTTTGTTTTTTTTGCCGGACCTCGTGCAACAACATGATTTTTATTTTTGAATGTTGCGACGGGCCTCGTGCTATAAACGGTGATCTTTATCTTCACTTGGACCACTGCACTGGTTCTTCTAGGGGTTATGGTAGCGTAGCAGTTATGTTACTGAATTAGCGATCCAGAGACCTGGACTAATGATTCAGAGATGCAGCTGAGGGAATTTCAATTCAGTTCATTAAATAAATCTGGAATTTATTTTAAAAAATTGTTCGTGCCAGTAATGGTGGTCATGAAACTACCGGGATTGTTATATAAGAAATAGGAGCAGGAGTAAGCCATATGACCCCTCGATGGAGTATAAAAGCAGGAAAGTCTTGCTGCAGTTATACAGGGTATTGATGAGGCCACACCTGGAATACTGAGTGCAGTTTTGGTTTCCATATTTAAGAAAGGATATACTTGCTTTGGAGGCAGTTCAGAGAAGGTTCTGATTCCGGGGATGAGGGGGTTGACTTATGAGGAAAGGTTGAGGAGGTTGGACTTCTACTCATTGGAATTCAGAAGAATGAGAGGTGATCTTATCGAGACGTATAAGATTATGAGGGGGCTTGACAAGGTGGATGCAGAGAGGATGTTTCCACTGATGGGAGAGACTAGAAATAGAGGGCATAATCTGAGGAGGAATTTCTTCTCGGAGGGTTGTAAATCTGTGGAGTTCGCTGCCTCAGAGAGCTGTGGAAGCCGGGACATTGAATAAATTTAAGACAGAAGTAGACAGTTTCTTAACCGATAAGGGGTTATGGGGATCGAGCAGGGAAGTGGAGCTGAGTCCATGATTGGATCAGCCATGATCGTATTGAATGGCGGAGCAGGCTCGAGGGGCCGTATGTCCTACTCCTGCTCCTATTTCTTAGGTTGTTATAAACCCAATTGGTTCACTAATGCCCTTTTAGGGAAGGAAATCTGCTGCCCTTACCCGGTCTGGTCTATACATGACTCCAGACCCACCGCAATGTGACTCTTGAGTGCCCCTCTGAAATGGTTGAGTGAGCCACTCCGTTGTACCAAACCGCGACGACCAAGTCATTGGGAGCACCTTCACCACATGGACTGCAGCGGCTCAAGAAGGCAGCTCACCACCACCTCCTCACGGGGCAGTTAGGGATGAGCAATAAATGCCGGCCTTGCCAGCGATGCATGAATGAATCAATACGTTTTCGCCAGGTTCTGAGTGGAGGTGAATGATCGATTGACAAAAACGCAGGGTTTTTGAGAGAGTGGGCCAACGAGAAAATGTATTTTTTTCTGTAAATCCTGCTCACTGTCGCGCCGAGGATTTCTTTAAAGCGTTGGGACTGCGGTCACGCGGTTCTCGTGCCGCATCCAGCAAACGAGGGCCACTCAGCAGAGTTTCTGTCCTCCCAGGCTTGGGTTGTGATTTGCCGAGAGCTTTTCCGAGCTGCAACGATGGCGACAGGTCTGTCACTGTTGCTGGCGGGCGGGGGAAGCAGCTTTAAGGTGACCAATTGAAAACCCGCACACAAGAAGTCTCATCGGGCAAGAATGCAAGTGCGTTGGATTAATCGCTTTGTTTATATTCTGTCTGTACTCGCATCAATTTGAACTTCAGGGCAGGGGAAAGGAGTGTAAAAATGTGTCGTCGGTTTTCTCCCCCCCCCCCCCCCTTCAATCACTTGCCGATAACATTAGTACGTGTGCTCAGTCTAATTGGTTTCAGATTGTGTTTCAAGTGTCTGTCTTCACCGAGTCCCGTGCGATTTTGTACATTTTCACTTCCCGGTTCCTATCACTCGTACCCGATTTAAGCTCCAATCCTTCGGCTGTAAAACATGGCAGCTGCCGTGCTCCTGCTGTCCGCACGTAAGATTCTGAGGGGGCTGGACAGGGTAGAAGCTGAGAGGATGTTTTCCCCCGCGTGGGGGAATCTAGAATTAGGGGGCAGAATAAGGGGCGGCCCATTTAAAACGGAGATGAGGAGGAATTTCTTCCCTCAGCGGGTCATGAATCTTTGGAATTCTCTGCCCCAGAGAGCTGCGGGTCATTGAATATATTTAAGGTGGAGATGGACAGAGTTTTGAACGGTAGGGGAGTCGAGGGTTATGGGGAGCGGGCGGGGAAGTGGAGTTGAGGCCAAGATCTTATTGAATGGCGGAGCAGGCGTGAGGGGCCGTAAGCTCCTATTGCTTATGTTCTTATGAACCCGGAGTTTGTGTTCCAGTTCAGAAACCCCGGCTGAAGTGGTATAGGATACCACTAAGGTTTAAAAACCCCCGAGTTAAATGGAGAAATGGGCCAAAGCTGTGGTGAACCTCTGTCTCCAGGTGCTGTGATGTTAATGTTGACAGCAGAACAGGGCAGAATGTGGGTTCTCACACCTACTTGTTCCCCCCCCCCCCCCCCCCACGGACGGATTGCATGGTCGCAGCTGGAACCAGTGGAAAGCGGGCGAAGACTCCAAGGCGGGGCAAGAATCGATCCCACGCTGCTCGAGAACGCATGTCCTTCACTGTCCGGCACTCATGGGGGGGGTTCCCTGCGACTGTCTGTCTGGGAACTGGAGTGAGGCATGGCGCGATCCAGGGAGACGGGCAGAGCATCAAGTAGATACCCCCTAAATCAACTCCACTCTCCCGCCCAATCCCCATATTCCCTTCGTGCTGAAAAATCTATCGATCTCAGCCTTGAATATACTCAACGACTGAGCCTCCACAGCCCTCTGGGGCAGAGAATTCCAAAGATTCACCACCCTCCGAGTGAAGCAATTTCTCCTCGTCTCAGCCCTCAATGGCCGACCCCTTATCCTGAGAGAGTGACCCCTGGTTCTAGACTCCCCAGCCGGGGAGGGGGGAAACGTCCTCTTGGAAACAGTGATTCATTTCTCCCCTCCACCAAAGTGCTGTCGTGTCCCTCTTAGCACCAGGCCCCGGAGTGAGTTGTTCCCAGCCTCTTGGGACAGGAACTGGTTCCAAGGAGAGTTGAGAGTTGATGCGGCAACAATCAACTTAAAAGGGGAAACTGGGTGGAAGTGCTTGGAGTTTGTGTTCGCAACGGTTAGTGGAAGGGAGGTTTTTCACCGTTCCCTGCTTTCGTATAGAGATGCGCACTCGGATTTGAAGACATGCACTTGATACTTCTCTTGTCTGACCTTCACTTTCAGTGTCCGCATAATTGACGTGGTTCCAAAAGAGGCTTCGCGATTAAACTTTTTACTGTAAACTAATACCTTGTTCAGCGATGTTGAGCTCTTGATTTCTGACAAGTGGTGACTTCGACCTCTGGTAATCCCTGTGTTACCAAGGTGAACTTTTATAACGATTTCTCCCCCCCCCCTCCTGCCCCGAAGGCGCTTGCTCGTGCTGGGGTCCAGTACCCTGGCCGAGTGCCCGTTTCCTCGTGTGCGGGGAGGGCGTCGCAGCAGAGCTCAAACAAGTCCTCGCCCTGGCATTCACGCGCACAAGCTGTCGGTTCTTGGTAGCTTACAAGGGTGAATGATGTGATGCAGCAAACCCCACTCCCAGCCGACTCTGCAAATCTTTCCAATCAACTGCTTCCTTCTCGACAGGTTCACGCTATTCCGCTCCGGTCGTCTTGGGTCATGACCTGCGCTTATGCGCCGTCCGGTAATTACGTGGCCTGCGGTGGCCTGGACAACATCTGTTCCATCTACAGCCTAAAGACCCGCGAGGGGAACGTGCGAGTCAGCAGGGAGCTCCCGGGACACACAGGTGGGTGCGGCAAGCTTTAGGCAGGGCAAGGAGGCACCACATCACACCACACGCGTGAGAGTCCACCCTGTCTGAGCAGGGCGACAGGACCCTTCAGATTTCCCCCCCCCCCCCCCCCCCCCCGAGGTGGTGCCTTGCAGTACTCAATTCAGGGGGAGCTGCAGCCGCCACAGCATCAAGGGGACTATTCAGGCCCTAGAGGCGGCGCAGAGGAGAGCGATGGGGCTGATCCCACCTCCACCTCCATGAGAGGATCCCTACAATGAGCAGCCTGGTACGGCAGGCTTTTTCGGTCTATCGAGGGACAACGACTCACTGATGCAGCACCTTCGACTTGGGGGAAAAAGGACCCCGGGGAGTTTCAGAAAGGCACGAGGGAAATGGACGGTGAGACAATGTGACTAGAAACTAGAAGTGTTTTTTTAAAAAACGTAGTCTTAAAAGGAGACAGAGGGGTTTATGGAGGGAGTTCCAGACCGTGTAGGGTTCCTGGAGGACCGCCTTGCGGGAATCTGTGGCGTACTTAGAAGGTAAGACTTGCAAACTTGGCCAGGGACAGGACACCGGGCCGGGTTCACAAAGGGCACTTTGAGCATTTCTTTACACCGATGGTGGTGGGACGGGCAGTCTGGAGGGCGGGTTGAGACCAGGAGACGGGACCCATTTAAGAAACGGCTAGTTGGCACATCGAGTGGTGTTCATGTTCTGGCAAGATTCTGTTAAAGGAGCTAACGGATATATTACTTTTCCCACTGCTTTTATAATAAACTGCGGAAGCAGTTCCACTAGGATCTGGTACACGCTCTCCGTATTACCTCCTTGCTTATGTGTTGTAGCATCACAATGGTACGGCACAGAAGGAGGCCACTCGGCCCATCGTGCCTGTGCCAGCTCTTTGAATGAGCTCTCCAATCAGTCCCACTCCCCCTGCTCCTTCCCCGCAGCCCTGTAAATTGTGTCTTTATCCAGTATTTATCCACTTGTGAAAGTTATTGAATCTGCTCCCACCGCCCTTTCAGGCAGCACGTTCCAGATCACAGCAACTCGCTGCGTAAAACCTTTTCCCTCAGGTCGCCTCTGGCTCTTTTGCCAATTGCCTTAAATCTGTGTCCTCTCATCACCGACCCTCCTGCCAATGGAGGCCGTTTCTCCTTATTTACTCCATCAAAACCCTCCAAGACTTTAAACACTTCTATTAAATCTCCCCTTTGCCTTCTCTGCTCTCAGGAGAACAACCCCGCTCTCCCTAGTCTCTGCGTAACTGAAAGTCTTTCATCCCTGGTACTAGTCTTGTAAATCTTCTCTGCTCCCTCGCTAAGGCCTTAGAATTCAACACAATACTCCAGCTAACGCTTAACCTGTGTTGAGTAAAGTTGTGGCATGACTTCCTTGCTCTTGTACTTTATTAATAAAGCCAAGGATTCCCACATATCTTTTTTTTTCTATGCCTTTAGATACAAAACACAGGATTTAATTGGCCTATTTTATGGCCCTATTCACCGTTTAAATGATCTGTGCACCTGCACACCAAAATGCCTCTGCCCCTGTATTGTCTTTTCTTGTAATATATAAGGTGCATTTACTTTGAGTTCTTAACTTCCAAAAGGTATTGCTTGAATTGAACTGCAGCTGCCCCGGCTGCAGTCCTCCCTCAGTCTTTTCACTGATGGCCAATCACCTCCCCAGTTTGGCTTCCTCGGCAAATGTTGCTATGGTTCCCAAGTCCAGATCATTTCCGAGCATGCAAGCAATTAACAGACGGGTAACGACCCTCTGGTCCGTCGAGCCTGCCCCACACAATTGCAATACCTCGTGTACCACAATATACACTCTCCACCCCCCCCCCACTCGAAACCACGTGATAGAAACATAGAGATCTATAGCGCAGAAGGAGGCCATTTTGACCCATCGTGTCCGTGCCGGCCGACAAAGTGCCCACGGCCCTCGGTCAGCAGCCCTGAAGGTTACATATAAACCCACGAACAATGGCGGACAGGTAAAGAGCACCCGGCCCAACCAGTCTGCCCCACACAACCGCGACACCCCTTACACTGAAACATTCTACACTCCACCCCAACCGGAGCCGTGTGATCTCCTGGGAGAGGCAAAAACCAAATAAAAGCCCAGGCCAATTGAGGGAAAAAAAAAATCTGTGAAAATTTCTCTCCGATCCGTCCAGGCACTCGAAACTAGCCCAGGAGATCACCCTGGGCTGTATTCGATTCCCTGCAGTAAGTACCATCGTACTGTGGTGATCTCCTGGGAGAGGCGAATAACCAGATTTATTTCTTTTAAAACCCAGGCCAATTTGGGGAAATAAAATCTGGGAAATTCCCCTCCCGACCCACCGAGGCGATGGAAACTAGTCCAGGATCCCACTCTGGCCCTGAATTCCCCGCAGTACCTACCCTTCTGTAAGAGGTGATCTCCGCCCCAGCCAGAAACCGGTCCAGCTCTGGCTCGAAGGAATTCGGCCAATCGGCATCCACCGCACGAGACGGCAGCCTGTTCCAGAGGTCCTCTGGGAAAAGAACCACCTCTTGACCGCTAACCTCGATCTTTTACAGGCCTTGTACAACTTAAATTTGTGACCCCCTAACCACCTTAATTTGAACAAACTGTCAACACAATCTATTCCCTTCATTACCTTAGAAACCTCAGTCAGATCAGCCCCGAGTCTATGCCTTCCCAGCAAGCATCGGCGCGTGTTGAGGGGGGGTCGGTGCGAGGGAGCGGGGCGGCTTTGACTTTGCGCTGGTCTCGTCGATGTCGGTGGTAACCCCGGTGACTCGCGTTGTCCCTTCTTTCATAGGTTATTTATCCTGTTGCCGTTTTCTGGATGACAACCAGATCGTCACGAGCTCTGGCGATACAACCTGGTGAGTTCACCAGTGAGGTGACTGTGGGGGAGGGCGAGGGGGTGGGGAAGGGAGGCGTAGTTCGGTAGAGGGTCGTCCAATAATGGTGTGAGCAACAGGAAATAATGCACAAACGCACTTAGCGCGTGAAATAAGTTACAGGAGAAGTACAATGGCAATAACCCCGTACGCCCCCGTTAACATCCCAGAATGTCCCAGGCACTTCACACACGCAATGCTCGGGCCACAAGCCGGAAGGCGGCTGACGAGGTGGATTTGAAGGTGAAAAGAAAGACTTGCATTTCTATGGCGCCTGTCACGACTTCACCACGTTTCAAAGCCGACGCGGTACTTATTGAAGTGTGGCCGCTGCTCTAAACACTGTCGGAAACGCTCAAACCATTTTGCGCACAGCAAGTGCCCACAAACAGCAATGGAATAAGGACCAGATAATCTGTTTTTTTTTGTGATGTTGGTTGAAGGATAAATATTGGCTGTAGGACCCCCGGGGGAGAACACTGCTTTAAAATAGTGCCATGGGATCTTTTACATTCGCCTGAGAGAGCAGGGTTTGGGCGTGACAGGGTGGAGGGGTTTAGGAAGAGAATTTCCGATGCGGGGTTGAGACCGATGGTGGCCGTGCCCAATGGCGGCCGTGCCCGCTCATGTCACATCCACCCAGGGGTGAGACCAATGGCGGCAGTGCCCGATGGTGGCTCTGCCCGCTCATGTCTCGTCCACCCAGGGGGTGAGCAGACATTAGCCCAGCCTTGGTGGTGAATGTGGACAAGGGGCTGGTGTGGAAGTGCTCTAGTAATCTGCTTATTGTTTTTGGGCTCTCCTTGTTGCAAGACCAGCACTGCAGCAATTGGATACGGCAGTGTCGCGGTTACGGTACTGGGGCTCGCAACCCAGGCACCCACGAGTCCAAATCCCACCGCGCAACAAGTCTGGCAACCGAGGAAAAATAAAGGCCGCCATAGCTGTCATTAAAAACCCAGCTAGGTCACTAATGTTCTTCAGGGAAGGGAACCGGCTACATCACCCCACCCGGCCTGAGCCACACATGTCCAAAGCTACATGGTCCTCTGACACGGCCTAGAAAGCCTCTCTGTTATAAACACAGTCGCTGTAATAAGACCCTCCCCCCCCCCAACCCAACACCTTCTCGGGGCGTCTAGGGAAGAGCAACCAATGTGGCTTTGGCAGCGTCACCCACATCCTGAGGATGAGCCTACCCGCTACTTTGAGGCAGTGGATGTTTTTGTGGAACGCGCCATTTGTATGATATTGCGGGGGTGCGAGCAGCCTTCAGACTTTTATTACTCGTCGGTGCGAATTTCTGTTGTCGTTTTCTCACACCCCCCCCCCCCCCCCGACCCCCTTTTTTGTTTTCCGCAGTGCCCTGTGGGATATTGAGACTGGGCAGCAGACCACCACGTTCACAGGCCACAGCGGCGACGTCATGAGCCTCTCTCTGTCCCCCGACTTCAAGACGTTCGTGTCGGGAGCCTGCGACGCCTCGGTCAAGCTCTGGGACGTGCGGGACAGCATGTGTCGGCAGACCTTCACCGGCCACGAGTCGGACATCAACGCCGTCTGCGTAAGTCAGCCGGGAGTCGGAGCGAGGCGGCTGCAGGAGATACCGCGGGGAAGGGCAGAGAGAGTAAAACAGAAAGTGGGGCGAATTGATGGCGTGTCGGGCTTTGCCGAGGCTGTGAGGGTGGGGGGGAGGAGAGGAGGGTTTGAAATAACATCTTGCGTTTAAACAGCGCCTTTGCTGTAGTTATACGTCCTGAGGCGTTTCACAAGAGCCTAATCGGACCAAATCCGATGCTGAGTCGCGTAAGGAGATACTGGCACAGGTGCCGGAAAGACTGGTTTTCAGGACATCCTGAAGGAGGAGAGGAGGGGTACAGAGAACCCTGCAGATTGAGGGAGTGACAAAGGCCACAGAGCAGGAGGCGGTACACTTGGTCTTCATTTCTCTGTGGGATCTATGGAGAAAGGAGAGTCCGTGGGTTGGGATAATTAGACCAGAGAGTAGTCAGGGAGAACGAAGAGAACAGAAGCGTTGCTGCATCTCAGGAAGGGACATATTGGCCTCAGAGGGGGAGCAGTGCAGATTCACCAGAATGATACCGGGGCTGAAGGGGTTAAATGACGAGGGCAGGTCACACAGACTAGGCTTGTATTCCCTCGAGTGTAGAAGATTAAGGCGTGATCTGATCGAGGTGTTTAAAAGATTTGATAAAGTCGCTAGAACTATTTCCTGTGGTGGGAGAGAGTCCAGATCAAGAGAACGTAACCTTAAAATCAGAGCCCGGCCGTTCAAGGGTGATGCCAGGAAGCATTTCTTCGCACAAAGGGTGGTGGGAATCTGGAACTCTCTTCCCCCAAAAAGGTTGGGGGGGGGTCACTTGAAAGTTTCAAAACGTGAGATTCTTGTTAGGCAAGAGTATTAAGGGTTTTGGAACCGAGACGGCTGGGATGGAGTTAAGACACAGATCAGCCACATTGTAATTGATTGGCGGAAGAGGCTCGAGGAGCTGAACGGCCTCCTCCTGTCCCTATAAAATGGATGCAGTTGCAGCGGAGAAAGGGAGTGTGGAAAGGAGAGCGAGGCCCAGCCGTTATCGGGGGGAGGTGATAATACTGCAGCTTGCGCTCTCGCGTCAGTGACAAGGTTGGGAGGGGGTCTGGCCGCGTGTGTTGAGGGAGTGCACGAAGTGAGGGGAAGTCTGCGGGCACTCCGTGTATCCGGCGGTCTGTTGACGGGGCGACACTTTCTTTCTCTCCGCCCGCTCTCCAGTTCTTCCCCAACGGGAATGCCTTCGCCACAGGCTCGGACGACGCCACCTGCCGACTGTTTGACCTGCGGGCGGACCAGGAGCTGATGATGTACTCGCACGACAACATCATCTGCGGCATCACGTCGGTGGCCTTCTCCAAGAGCGGCCGCCTCTTGCTGGCCGGCTACGATGACTTCAACTGCAACATCTGGGACTCCATGAAAGGTGACCGTGCTGGTAAGTGGGCCGCAGTCTCCGTTGGCTAACACCCCGCCCTCGGGCATCGTATGATCCCGTTCCCTCTCCCGGGCTTCTGCCCTTTTCGTCCGTGACTGAAACTCGGGAACATGTTGGGGAGCGGCGGTAGGTAAGGACTGGAGTGACCTGGGGAGAAAGGAGGGTAAAGGTCACGGGTCAGCGGATGGGTCGGGGGCTGGGCGGGAGTTGCGGCAAACAGATTCGATAAAGAGTCTCTACGCACGCCAGCAAACAGTCCACAGAGTCTACTTAAACCGCACACTACAGCAAACAGTCCACAGTGTCTACTTAAACCACACACTACATCAAACAGTCCACAGAGTCTACTTAAACCGCACACTACATCAAAAAGTCCACAGAATCTACTTAAACCGCACACTACAGCAAACAGTCCACAGTGTCTACTTAAACCGCACACTACATCAAACAGTCCACAGAGTCTACTTAAACCGCACACTACATCAAAAAGTCCACAGAATCTACTTAAACCGCACACTACAGCAAACAGTCCACAGTGTCTACTTAAACCGCACACTACATCAAACAGTCCACAGTATCTATTTAAATAGCGCACTACAAGTCCACAGTCTATTTAAACAGTGCACTACAGCAAACAGTCCACAGACTCTATTTAAACAGCGCACTACAGTAAACAGTCCAGAGTCTATTTAAAAAGAGTCTCTACATACTACAACAAACCAAACTCGTGACCAAAACTACAGCAAAGTCTCCCGGTAAAAGCGGAATTATTTCTCGGGCAGAATACGGTGAGTGGAGGATAGTTACACAATACAAATTATGTGTGCGTAAAAGCAATTCCAGTCACTCACACCGGTGCGGTCTCCAGGCGTGATTGATGGGGTAAATTATCCGATCATCTCCATTCTAGCCGGGAATAGTGGGGTCGCTAAATGTAGCTGTAAACTCCGTCCCTCGAACTGTGCCTCACATTTCAGCAAGGTTAAACGCCAATCCCTGAAAATCTTCTTCGCAGAAAGGGTGCTGGGAGCATGGACCTCTGAAGGTGGTAGAGGTTGAATCAGTTGAGATGTTTGATAGGGGCAATAGGAGACTTGGAGGTTGGCTTTGTACGTGGAGGGGCGGGCTGGGAGTTGCTCTGCTGCCCCAACACCAAAGCACGCTCCCTGGACAGAAGGGCCAGTGTTTCTCCCACATATCCTGCACAAGGGAACAAACGTGAGTCAGACTGTGTCCCAACAGCATGAGGGGCACACTGCCCTACTGCTGTGAGTTGGGAGCAGATTACTCTTAATGTCCAGTAACAACAGCGGAGAGAAGGTCAGATTCCCCCGCCCCCACTCACCATAAAATGTTCCCTTTAAGCTGCGCAGCGCTCCTCAAACCCACCCAGCCGCTTTGCCGGCTTTTCAACGCAGAAACCGCGCCTGAATGGGCTCTGCAGCCCCTCGAAGAGCCGTGCGGAGCCCAGACAAACGGCAGGAAACATTACTCGGGAGTAGCTCTGTTGCGGGTCTCCCCCACTCCGGGTTCCTCCCGGCGTCACCAACTCGGTCTTGGGCTGTGGATCCGCAGGCACCTCCTGAAACCAGCCGCCGCCAGCCAGGCTCGCAAGCGGCCACCCGGAGGAGCCAGTGACGGGCGGAGGCTGTGTCCTCGAGCGCAAACTGTTAAACTCCCCGCGTCATTGCTGAACGTCGTCCTGTCGGAGTGAGTATTGACACACCACCGTCTCGGCCAGTGATTTGGAGGCGGGACTTGTTTTAATTTACAGTCTCCGATTCTCGCGACTGAAGCTACAGCAAAGAGCCTCCTGAGTAAGGCCGTTAAAAAAGCAAACCAAGAACTAGGGTTTATTTCTAGAGGGATAGAATTGTAAAGTCTACTTAAACCACACACCACAGCAAACAGTCCACAGAATCTACTTAAACCACACACCACAGCAAACAGTCCACAGAATCTACTTAAACCACACACCACAGCAAACAGTCCACAGAATCTACTTAAACCACACACCACAGCAAACAGTCCACAGAATCTACTTAAACCACACACCACAGCAAACAGTCCACAGAATCTACTTAAACCACACACCACAGCAAACAGTCCACAGAATCTACTTAAACCACACACCACAGCAAACAGTCCACAGAATCTACTTAAACCACACACCACAGCAAACAGTCCACAGAATCGACTTAAACCATACACAACAGCAAACAGTCCACAGAATCTACTTAAACCACACACTATAGCAAACAGTCCACAGAATCTACTTAAACCACACACCACAGCAAACAGTCCACAGAATCTACTTAAACGACACACTACAGCAAACAGTCCACAGAATCTACTTAAACCACACACTATAGCAAACAGTCCACAGAATCTACTTAAACCACACACTACAGCAAACAGTCCACAGAATCTACTTAAACCACACACTACAGCAAACAGTCTACAGAATCTACTTAAACCACACACTACAGCAAACAGTCTACAGAATCTACTTAAACCACACACTATAGCAAACAGTCCACGGTGTCTATTTAAACAGCGCACCACAACAGCCCATGCTAGATTATGCTAAACCTGTATCGAATCTTGGTTAGACCACACTCCGAGCACTGCGTACAGTTCTGGTCGCCATATTATAAAAATGATATAGAGGCACTGGAGAGGGTGCAGGGAAGATTTACAAGGACGATACCAAAAATGCGAGGGTATACATATCGGGAAAGAATGAACAGGCTGGGAAAGAGAAGGCTGAGGGGTGACCTAATAGAGGGCTTTAAAATGATGAAAGGTTTTGATCGAGTGGATACCGAGAGAATGTTTCCACTTGTGGGGAAGAGCATAACTAGAGGCCATCAATATAAGATAGTCACCCAAAAATCCAATGGGGAATTCGGGAGAAACTTCTTTACCCAGAGAGCGGTGAGAATGTGGAACTCGCTGCCACAGGGAGGGGTTGAGGCGAATAGTATCGATGTATTTAAGGGGAGGCTGGACAAGCGCATGGGGGAGAAGGGAATAGAGGGTTACGCTGATAGATTTAGATGAGGAAAGACGGGAGGAGGCTCGAGTGGAGCATAAACGCCGGCATGGACTGGTTGGGCCGAATGGCCTGTTTCTGTGCCGTATATCCGGTGTAATCCGACGAGTATAGCAGGGCGATTTCTCCAGCAGAATTTCGGATAGTTACAAATTCCATGCAATCCCAGTCACTCAACAGCAGTGATTGACAGGGGTGGGGGGGGGGGAGAGAAATCACCCAATCCCCCTCCACTCTGGGTGTCACTCTGTGCAGCCATTATTGTATCCAAGATGGGAGAGGCACTTCAGAAACCTACTCCACGCCACCACCTAGCGGACAGAGCCTGCAACTACAGGGCCACAGGCAACTTCATTCTCGGGATGTGGGGTGTCGCTGGCTAGGCCGGCATTTATTGCCCATCCCGAGTTGCCCCCGAGAGTGTGCTGATGTAGTGGTTTGACGCAACTGAGAGCAATCACATAGGTGAGGGACTGGAGTCAACGTGTAGACCCAGACTGGGCAAGGACAGCAGGATTCCATCCCTAAGGGGCACCAGTCAACTGCTTAGTTTTTTTACAACTTTTACTGAATCCAGCTTTTTATTTTCGGTTTTAGCAGCAAGAATTTGACAAAACATAAGAAATAGGAGCAGGAGTCGGCCATTCGGCCCCTCGAGCCTGCTCCGCCATTCATGGCATGGCTGATCTGATCATGGACTCAGCTCCACTTCCCTGCCCGCTCCCCATAACCCTTCACTCCCTTATCGCTCAAAAATCTATCTAAGCCTTAAATACATTCAATGACCCAGCTTCCACAGCTCTCTGGGGCAGAGAATTCCACAGATTTACAACCCTCTGAGGGAAGAAATTTCTCATCTCCCTTTTAAATGGGCGACCCTTTATTCTGAGACTATACCCCCTAGTTCTAGATTCCTCCACGAGGGGAAACATCCTCTCTGCACCTACCCTGACACGGTAGAGAGAGAGAGAGAGAGAAACTATTTGCTCTGGTGGGAGAGTCCAGAACAAGGGGACGTAACCTTAAAATTAGAGCCAGGCCGTTCAGGGGTTATATCAGGAAGCACTTCTTCACACAAAGGGCAGTGGGAATCTGGAACTCTTCGCCCCCCCATCCCAAAAGCTGTTAAGGCCGGGGGTCAATTGAAAATGTCAAGACTGCGATTGATAGGTTTTTCATAGGCAAGAGTATTAAGGGTTACGGAACCAAGGCAGGTAGACAGAGTTAAGATACACTCCACCATGATCAGGGAAACGGTAGTATAGTGGTTAAGTTACTGGGCTAGTAATCCAGACCCTGGACTAATGATCCAGAGACGCGAGTTCAAATCCCACCACGGCAGCTGGGGAATAAAAAGCCAGTCTCGGCAATGGTTGTTTTTTTTAATTTGTTCGTTCACGAGATGTGGGTGTCGCTGGCAAGGCCGGCGTTTATTGCCCATCCCTAACTGCCCCTTGAGCAGGTGATGGTACATTCTTGTGTCCTTGAATGCAACTGAGTGGCTTGCTCAGCCATTTTACTACATTAAAGGCGTTACATCAATAAAAGTTGATATTATTTCAGAGAGCAGTTAAGAGTCAACCACGTTGCTGTGGGTCTGGAGTCACGTCTAGCTAAGGACGGCAGATTTCCTTCGCTGAAGCATATTCGTGAACCAGTTGGGTTTTTATGACTCACGGTCAACCATTACTGATACTAGCTTGCATATTCCAGATTCATTTAATTAACCGAATTTATATTCCCCAGCTGCCGTGGTGGGATTTGAATTCGTGTCTCTGGATCATTAGTCCAGCGTCTGGATTACTGGTCCTGTAACATAACCACTACGCTACCGTACCCACGAAACTAAAATGGCCATGAAACTTACTGGATTGTTAATCACTAATGCCATTTAGGGAGGGAATTCTGCCACCCTTACCCGGTCTGGTCTCTGTGACTCCAGACACACAGCAATGTGGTCAACTCTTAACTGCCCGCTGAAATGGCCAAGCAAGAAAGTGGCTCTCCGCCATCTTTTCAAGGACAATTAGGGATGGGTAATAAATGCTGGCTTTGCCCACATCCTGAGCATGAATTTTTTAATCAAAAATCTAATTGAATAGCGAGACAGGCTCGAGGGGCTGAATGGCCTCCTCCTGTTCCTGTGTAACAGGCTCGAGGGGCTGAATGGGCCTCCTCCTGTTCCTGTGTAACAGGCTCGAGGGGCTAAATGGCCTCCTCCTGTTCCTGTGTTTAAATGGGTGGGATTTGAGCTTGCGTTCCCTGGACTACTAATGCAGTAATATATCATCATCATAGGCAGTCCCTCGGAATCGAGGAAGACTTGCTTCCACTCCTAAACTGAGTTCTTGGGTGACTGAACAGTCCAATACGAGAACCACAGTCCCTGTCACAGGTGGGACAGACAGTGGTTGAGGGAAAGGGTGGGTTGGATTGGTTTGCCGCACGCTCCTTCCGCTGCCTGCGCTTGTTTTCTGCATGCTCTCGGCGACGAGACTCGAGGTGCTCAGCGCCCTCCCGGATGCACTTCCTCCACTTAGGACGGACCGGTCTTTGGGCCAGGGACTCCCAGGTGTCGGTGGGGATGTTGCACTTTATCAGGGAGGCTTTGAAGGTGTCCCTGTAACGTTTCCTCTGCCCACCTTTGGCTCGCTTGCCGTGAAGGAGTTCCGAGTAGAGCGCTTGCTTTGGGAGTCTCGTGTCAGGCATGCGGACAATGTGGCCCGCCCAGCGGAGCTGGTCGAGTGTGGTCAGTGCTTCGATGCTGGGGATGTTGGCCTGGTCGAGGACGCTAACGTTGGTGCGTCTGTCCTCCCAGGGGATTTGCAGGATCTTGCGGAGATATTGTTGGTGATATTTCTCCAGCAACTTGAGGTGTCTTCTGTACATGGTCCATGTCTCTGAGCCATACAGGATAACCAGTATATCATTGTACCAGGTTTCATTGAAAATGTTTACCTGGGCAGTTTCAATGCCAAGTGTTGACATAAATCGCGAACACAGGAAGTGTGCACATACGCTGGATTTGTACTTTGCTTTGGTGAATTAATTTGCAGAATGCTCTCTGTCGTTTGCTGGGAATTGTGTCGCGAGCGGCTGCTTACTGAATTCCAGATTAATTTGATTCTCAAATCTCTCTCTCTCTCTCTCTCTCTCTCTCTCTCTCTCTCTCCCCTCCGCCCGCTTGCAGGAGTCCTAGCCGGTCACGACAACAGGGTCAGCTGCCTGGGTGTGACGGACGACGGAATGGCAGTAGCAACAGGATCTTGGGACAGTTTCCTAAAAATCTGGAATTAACCGTGAAGTTGAAGTGTATGCGTGTCAATTATGTTTAAAAAAAAAACCCCAGCCTTTTATTAGATTTGAAACTTCTCGCCCTCCCCTCCTCTCCCCTCCCTCCCTCTCTCTCCCTTTGAGAAGAAATGACAGGATGTGGAAAGGCGGGGGAGGGGGGGGGACGGTTTCTGCGTTAAACAGAGACCCCGAAAAATGAGGGGGAAAAATCCACTCCTGCTGACTCTCCTCACCCTGTGATTTGTTGAGGGTGAACTTTGATTTGTCTTTTTAATTAACAAAAGAAATCTCAGCGGGGGGAGTGTGGGAGGCGGCGGAAGAATGATTCCACAAGTCTCCTGTATAGTAACAAAGTATAACCAGAGGATGAAAAGACTGAAGTTAATTTTTTTTTCCCCAAGATAAACTTAAATTGCCCCAGAGGAGGCTGCAGGCTTGAATCTAAGCTTTGTCACCTGATGTTATGTTCAATTTTTTTTGCTATAGATTAGTTCAGTCGTGTTTGTGTGAGAGAGAGAGAATGTGTGTGTGTGTGTCTGTTTCTTTCACAGATTGTTACTGATGCGTCTTTTCACACACCCCCGACTCCCAAAACCCATCGCTTTACATTTTTACACTGAAGCGCTAATTGTGTCACTTGAGCGGTGATGTTTGAGCAACTCGAAGCTGGTGACGTCCAGTAAGAGCGGCTGCTTCCCGCAGGCACTGCCGACTCGTTTTCCCTTCTCCCGATCCTCGCTGATCGCGGTAACCCTGGGCACTGCCAGTCCCGAGGGTGGGTGGGGTGGGCACGTAGACGGGTTTATTTTTTTTAAAAGTTTAATTCAAAAAGTCTTTTTCGCAGCAGAGGGATCGCCCCTCCTCCCTGGGGGCGGTCATGGCGAGCGAGCGGTGCTCTCGGTCCAGAATGCTGCGTTACCGTGTGTCTCTCCTCCCTCACCCCCCCCGCCCGCCTAATGGGGTATGTTTTTTTCCCCACCCGGGCCGATCCGTCCATTGCGGCAGGGTTACCGCGCAGAGGCACTCCCCCGCTTTCAAAGCCCGCCACTCATTCCCCCCCCCCCCCCCGCCCTCGTGCCGTCTCTCGCCTTCTCATCATCTGCTCTTGCAGCCCCCGCTTTGTCAGAAATCGGTTTCACTGCGACCCCACACCCCCATGTGGGTTGCCATGTGGGGGGAGGGAGGGCGGGGGGGGGGGGGGGGGACCTGAAAGCGATTGCTCATCACGGACCGCTGGGGATTGGTCGCAGACTGCGGTGGCAGACAACAGTCGAGGTGCTCTCTCAATCAAAGGGAGGTCCGCAATTTACTGCTGAGTGAGGGGGGCGGGGGCTCCCATCAGTTGTTGCACCCTTGCTTTCCGTCCCTAAAGCTCTTATTGAGGGGGAAGGGGGGGCGGGGAGGGGGGGGGGGGAGGGGGAGAGCGAGCTCCAAACATTGCACAGGTTGACTACGCTCAAAAAAAAAAACCCCTGGCGTTTAATTGTCGAGAGTCGCGGGTGTGTCGAGAACGGGACTGGAAAGGGCCGGCCCGTTGGTCAGCGGTACCCGCGGGCGAGGCGTTGCCTTGTTGAAGGGGACACCAGTGAACCTCTGCCGTTACCCCACTTCCCCCTTTTGCTCAAATGCAACCGGCTAAGTCACGCCAGCGACCCCGCGCCCTACCCTCACTGTAACCTGTCGTCTCCTCCACAGTCTTGTCTCCGACACGCGTGATGCACTTTCCTCTCCACAGCAGCATGTTGACACTTTTTGTTTTGTATATCACCTCGCGCTTGACAAAGTACTTTTTTTTTTTTGTTGCAATTAACGGCTCCTGGAGGGGACCGCCCGTGATGAGCTGTACCGTAGACTCGGAACTAACCCGGCGGTGTTGTGCTGACAGTGGTCTGGACTCCGCCGAGTGCCCGGGGTGGGTGGGGAGGGCGGTGGGAATGGGAATCGCCGGTGGTTTGGGCCTCGAGTGGCTCAGAGCTCGCGGCGAGACTCTGGCTGTGTCTGTCTTTGTTGTTGTGCGACGGAGGAGCTCACTCCAACATCGCTCTCTTTCCCCCCCCCCCCCCCCCCCCCGGGTCTCTCGGGAATCTCGGTTCTGGCCCCCAGCACTTGAGGCTACCGGTCGCTGGGGGAGGGCGCGCTGTGTCTGCGCCGAACCGCACCGTATCACCAGAGGGCAGAATGGCCGTCTCAAATACCCTCCCCTTTTCCTCCTTCCGTCCACCCCAATTACCCTCTTTGCCAAAATCGCCAGACGACTATCTCACTTCCTTATAATCCGCGCGGGGGTTCAGGATGTTGGCTGTTGGCAAGAGCGATGGTAGTCGGTTTCCCCACCCCCTCCCGCAGAGGCACCTCGTGTTTGAGAACTGGCGGAAGAGTGGCAATGCCGCGCAACCTGCCGGCTAGTGTGACCAGTCCTTGGTTCGTGCACCGTCCCTCTTTAACGGGTTGTAAGCGAGGGAGGAAATGTTTTAGAGCAGAATTAGTAAATGTGCACCGTGTACGTGGCAAACCTTGTTCCCGCACCCACCCCCTACCAGATCACGGCAAGGTTTACCTATGCCTTTGTTGTGAGCCCTCCCCCCCCCCCCCAGCTCCACCCGCGCGTGCTACATTGGTGCACCCCCACCCCCCCGCACCGCAGTAATTGTGAACTGTGACCCCTGTAGTGGTGCCTGAAGAGAGGGAGGCCCATTTCACGATCATTGTAAACTGTGCTCACTACAGTAGTGTAGGAGAGGAGAGAGAGCGAGGCCCATTTCACGATCATTGTAAACTGCTCACTACAGTAGTGTAGGAGAGGAGAGAGAGCGAGGCCCATTTCACGATCATTGTAAACTGCTCACTACAGTAGTGCACGAGGAGAAAGAGAGACCCATTTCACGAGCATTGTAAACTGCTCACTATAGTAGTGTAGGAGAGGAGAGAGAGCGAGGCCCATTTCACGATCATTGTAAACTGTGCTCACTACAGTAGTGTAGGAGAGGAGAGAGAGCGAGGCCCATTTCACGATCATTGTAAACTGCTCACTACAGTAGTGCACGAGGAGAAAGAGAGACCCATTTCACGAGCATTGTAAACTGCTCACTACAGTAGTGAAGGAAGAGAGAGGGAGGCCCATTTCATGAGCTTTGTAAACTGCTCACTACAGTAGTGCACAAGGAGAAAGAGAGGCCCATTTCACGAGGATTGTAAACTGTGCTCACTACAGTAGTGTAGGAGGAAAGGGATTGTGGTTTACAAAGAGCAGCTAAAATTCTCTTTTAACTTGAATAGCAGGGTCAACCTTTAGGGTAGATGTGACACTGAGTTAAGAATCTTAAAACCTCGTTCCAAAACTTGTATATCAACAGGCATTAAAGGAGTATTGAAGTAAAATAGAGGGTTAGTGTATTTTATTCTATAAGTTTTCTTTTGCACGTCTCCTGGGATAATCAGGAATCCGCTTTTGTGTCTGTATTCCTCGGGGCCCTCCCGCGCTTTGTGCGCTGGTGGTCTGCCCCTCTGTCGTCCCCGGGTTTACTTCATGCGGCAGTGCCGAAGGGTTGCGGGGTTCGACCGCACTTGGGGCGGGGCCGGGCCGGGCGGGGTGGGGGGGGGGTGAGCCCCCCACACACACACACACACACACACACACACACACACCGCATGGTGTCATCCTCCTAAACTCGCATCGCTGACGCCTCCTGGTGGCAGACCCGGTACTACACCAGTGTGTTGTCCAGCTCCTGCCCCGGACGGGGGTGTTGGGGGGTGTCTGCCAGGGCACAGCCGGGTTGCGGGGCGACTTTACGCGACGATGATCTCCTCCCCGGGGTGGGGCAGGGTCGGTGGCCCGTGGTTAAAAGCAGTTGCCCCCATCGCAGCTCGCCCGGGCCTCCGGCCAAACCGTCGTCGCTCAGTCTCCCGCTGGGGAAAGCCAGCCCTTTGCCGTTTCTCCCGCCAAAGCCACGGCGGAGAGATCGGGACCATCCCTGCGGAAATTCCACCCCTCCCCCCTCCGTATTCTTTTGAGTTGATCTCTGTCGGGAAGCCCTGAGAGGCAGCGGCAATTGTATCGAACCTTGGTTAGACCACACTCGGAGCACTGCGTACAGTTCTGGTCACCATATTATAAACAGGATACAGAGGCACTGGAGAGGGTGCAGAGAGGATTTACAAGGATGATACCAGAAATGCGAGGGTATACATATCAGGAAAGGATGAACAGGCTGGGTCTCTTTTCTCTCGACAAAAGAAGGCTGAGGGGTGACCTAATAGAGGTCTTTAAAATTATGAAAGGTTTTGATGGAGTGGATACAGGGAGAATGTTTCCACTTGTGGGGAAGAGCATAACTAGAGGCCATCAATATAAGATCGTCACCCAGAAATCCAATGGGGAATTCAGGAGAAACTTCTTTACCCAGAGAGCGGTGAGAATGTGGAACTCGCTGCCACAGGGAGGGGTTGAGGTGAATAGTATCGATGCATTTAAGGGGGAGGCTGGACAAGCGCATGGGGGAGAAGGGAATAGAGGGTTATGCCGATAGATTTAGATGAGGAAAGACAGGAGGAGGCTCGAGTGGAGCATAAACACCGGTTGGTTGGGTCGATGGCCTGTTTCTGGCTTGTTAATGCTATGTAATTATCCTCGTTTCCCTTGGCTTAGGGAGGGAGTAATTAGCCGGGGATCCTGGCCACATTAGTCACCCTCCCTGCTTGCTGGGAGGAGCAGGTGTCGGGACAGCGGGCGAGCAGAGAGTGTGGCTCCGCAGTCACACAGCGGGCCAGCGCACGCAGTCTGTGGTCCCTCGTGACAGATTGGCACTTCGGTGAGCGTCCAGAGGGTTGCCACTGCTTGTGTGACCAACCTGCTCGCCGCGATTTACCGTCATTTCGTTTTTAAACCCACTTCCAATTTTTCTTTTTTTTTTTAAATTAAAAAAAAAAACAAGCTGTTGACGGGTTTGTCAAACCATTTTAACTGTGACTTTGTCACTTTCCCGACCCTTCCCTTTCCCTGTTGAGAGAGAGAGAGAGAGAGAGAGAGCGCAAGTCAATGTTTCGAATGTTGAACCCTTGCCCAGAACAGGGGCATTGGGGGGTGGGGGCGGGGGAAGAGAGAGAGAGAGAGGGGGAGCGAGATATGGGGGGGCGGGGGAGAGCGAGAGAAACGGGGCGATGGAAGTTTCCGTTCCCAAAACCGGCAACTTGTTCTCTCGACAGACATGGCCTGACCTGCCGAGTGACTCCATCATTTTCTGATAAATACCGTTTCTGTCCCTCCCTTTACCTGTTCATTCTCCCCCACCACCCCACATTTTATCGTCCTATCGAATGACCTATGACCTCCCAGTTTCCAGCTCTGACCGTTCTGCTCCCAAAGCAACAACTTTCATTTATATAGTGCCTTTCACGTCTTAAAACACCCAAGGTGCTTCACGGGAGTGTCAAACAATTTTTTTTTTAAAACACACGTGCTGTCAGATCTAGGAATCGGGGTCAGCTATTCAGCCCGTCGAACCTGCTCATCTGTGTCTCAACTCCATCTTTACCCATCTTTGCCCCATATCCCTCGATACCCTTCCCCGACAAACATCTGGAGATCTCGGTCTTAAAAATATCAATTCAACCCCCCCCCGGCCCCCGGCATCATACTGTGCATTCCCAGTATTTGGAGTTTTTAAAAAAAACAAGAATCTTATTCCCAGTCCTCATTCTGTATTCAGCATCTGATCAGAGACACCTTAGAGCTCAGTTGCCATGGTTAAACCACTAGATCTTTAATGCATCTGCTGTCTTATTAAACAAAACAGTTTGTTCCTGTGTTGTGTCAGGAGAATTTGCTAATTATTCACCAGACTCTCTCCTTCCTTACCCATCCCCCCCCGCTACAAATGTGACCTGGCCCAGAAGACGTGACCCCCATGAGCAGATTGGTTTGGAAATACTCTTATCTGCAGCCTCCCAATCTGTCTCTGTCTCTCTCTCTTTCTCTCTGTCTGTCTCTCTCTGTCTCTCTCTCTCTCTCTCTGTGTCTCTGTCTCTCTCTGTGTCTCTGTCTCTGCCTCTCTCTCTGTTTCTGTCCCTGTCTCTGTCTCTGTCTCTCTCTCTCTCGGCGGCTGTCTCTCGGTGGCCAGCTCTCTCTGTCCCTCTCTGCCCCTCTCTCTCTGTCCCTCTCTCTGTCCCTCTCTGCCTGTCTCTCTCTGCCTCTCTCTCTGTCTCTCTCTCTGTCTGTCTCTCTCTGCCTCTCTCTCGATGGCCAACCCTCTGCCTCCCTCTCGATGGCCAACCCTCTCTCTCTCTCTCGGTGGCCAGCTCTCTCTCTCTCTCTCTCTCTCTCTGTGTGTGTGTCTCTCTCTCTCTCTCTCTCTCTCTCGGTGGCCAGCTCTCTCTCTCTCTCTCTCTGTCTGTGTGTGTGTGTGTCTCTCTCTCTCTCTCTCTCTCGGTGGCCAGCTCTCTCTGCCTGGTCATGGGGTGGGTGTGTAGCATGTTTCCAGCTCCCCGCTGTTGCGAGCCAGGGGCTGTATATATCCAGCGACGGCCATCTCCACGGGGTCAGCGGGTCGGGGGGGGGGGGGGGTGGTGATGGCCCCATTGCCCCCCGCCCCACCTTCGAGGCCCTCTCAGCCCAGCCCATTAGCAGAGTCAGTCAGTCTCTTTGGCAGAGACTTGAGTCCGTGTGCTGTAGCCGGCGGGGTGGGGGGGATCGTGTGTTTCCAGATTTAAAAATATCCCGTGCGAGTGGGAATATTTGTCACGGGTATAATGCCTAGAATGAGCTGTTGACATCGATGTAGGTAAAATGCATCGGTCGACCTGCGTTGGCAACAGATTTTGACACCGGTGCCCAGTTAGTATACTTATGATAGTATGGGCGACGCTAACCAGGACAGTGAGAACACCCCCCAGCTCCCCTCCCTATAAGGTCCATCTCAACTCGAGCCCCCGAAACCAATTGAGCAGAGAGGGAGCGGTGGGGCTGGGGTTCTCGATTCACTGTCCCAACGATAGATAGTACCCCTTGACGATGGCGCCATTGCACTGTAATGTGGGACCAGATTATGTGCTCGAGCCCTGGGGGTGAGTCTTTGAGGGTAGGGGTAGGGGGGGTTCAAATTCCCAGGGACTCCCATACCTTAACGGAATTGTGTGTGTGTGTGGATGCACCTTCACCACACGGGACTGCGGCTCACCACCACCTTCTCACGGGGCAATTAGGGACGGGCAATAAAGGCCAGCCTTGCCCAGCGAGGCCCACATTGCCACATTTAATTTTGGCGGGGGGGGGGGGGGGAGGCTTTTTTTTTTTTTTTGCACAGTGTTCTCCAAGCCCATAAACGCAGAGCTTAGCACCGGCTTGTAGTTCGAATACCGTAAACGGGGCCCTGTACGTTTCCCCTGCCCGCTCGCCCGCTCCCAAGGGTCAAGGGTTAACGACGTCTGTTTCATCGGATCTGGTCTTGACCGCCACGGCCCCTCTGAGCCGAGACCCGCTCACATCTTTAAAAGGAAGGGGAGAGAAGGTTTTTAAAACAAAAAAAAATACAAAAAAGCCTGCTATTGTATGTCGCTCACTTTTACTTTGTATATATTATATATATTAAAAAAAACTGTACGCAGTGTAGTTGCTACGCTGCAAAAAAAGCAAGTGTTAGTGTTGTGTTGAAGGATAACGAAAACATTTTTAAAAACAAGATTATGTTTCTAGAGACTATTTATCTGTACCTGATTTGAATTTGTTTTATGTTTAGTGGATTTGCATTGTATGTTAAAAGAAAAATTATTAACAAAAAAAATAAATAAGTAGATGTTCTGAATTTTCACGATTTTGGGGGAGGGGGGGAGGGGGTCTCGAAACCGTTCTCAGTCCTGACGGGCTGGTTTTAACACATAATAATTAAAACGATGATTCTTTTTGATCCTAAGCATTCCATCTTTATCCATTTTTCTTGCATTGAAAGGGTTTTTTTGGGGGTTTTTTTTTCTCTCTTTGGGTCACCTAGCTTCTTTCAGATGCCGGTGATGTTTCAGTATATATATAAATAAATATATATAATTTTGGGGGGGGGGTTCTTGCACCATTTCAACAATACTGAAACGGGGAAAAAGTTTGAATTTTTCACTCTTAGTCTTTGATTCGAATAAAGCAACGTTCTGTGTTCTGTACTTTCTGTGACTGGTTTCTCTATCGTCGGTTGGTTTGCTTTTTTAGGGGGGGTTGCCACCCCTTCTCTGCCTCCCTCCTTACACCAGAGACTTGAGCGCACAAATCTAGGCGGCGCTCCCAGTGCAGTACTGAGGGAGCGCCGCACTGTCTGGGAGGTACTGAGGGAGCGCCGCACTGTCTGGGGGGTACTGAGGGAGCGCCGCACTGTCTGGAGGGTACTGAGAGAGCGCCGCACTGTCTGGGGGGTACTGAGGGAGCGCCGCACTGTCTGGGGGGTACTGAGGGAGCCCCGCACTGTCGGAGGGGCAGTACTGAGGGAGCGCCGCACTGTCGGAGGGGCAGTACTGAGGGAGCACCGCACTGTCGGAGGGGCAGTACTGAGGGAGCACCGCACTGTTGGAGGGGCAGTACTGAGGGAGCACTGCACTGTCGGAGGGGCAGTACTGAGGGAGCGCCGCACTGTCGGAGGGGCAGTACTGAGGGAGCACCGCACTGTCGGAGGGGCAGTACTGAGGGAGCACCGCACTGTTGGAGGGGCAGTACTGAGGGAGCACTGCACTGTCGGAGGTGCCGTCTTTCGGATGAGACGTTAAACTGCGCTCTCACGTGGACAAAAAAATCCTATGGCACTTTTTCAATAAAGAGCAGGAGAGTTCTCCCCAGTGTCCTGAGGCCAATATTTATTTCTCAATCAACATAACAAAAACAGATGATCTGGGTCATTATCACATTGCTGTGTGTGGGAGCTTGCTGTGCGCAAATTGGCTGCTGCATTTCCCACATTACAACAGTGACTACGCTCCAAAAATATTTCATTGGCTGGAAGGCGCTTTGAGACGTCCGTTGGTTGTGAAAGATGCTGTATAAATGCAAGTCTTGTACCCCTCTGGAAAAGATTACAGTGGCGCTCGTATTACAACACGCCCCCCCTGCTGTGCTTAATAGAATGTTACTTGTAATATGTAAATGGCGCAGAGCGAGAGAAAACGGGCTGGCACATTGCATAGCACTCCATGCCGAAATAGTATTTGTTCCCATAAACGAATCCAAAAACAAGCCCAAACGTGAACACTGGCCAATTGCATAAACCCACTTAATTGACATTCTTGTGGCTCAGTGATCGCAGCCTTGCATCAGAAGGTCGTGAGTTCAAGCCCCACTATAAGATGAGCCCATACTCCAGGCTGACACTTTCAGTGCCAATACTGAGGGAGTGCTGCACTGTCCCAGGTCCTTTGCATGATGGAGTAGAGAGGGTATTCCAAAGCCTGGATGGCTGAAGGATTGGCGACCAATGGTGAGGTGAAGGACATTGGGATGGTTGTAGGGCTGGAGGAGGTTGGAGATTGGGAGGGGCGAGGCCATGGAGGGAATCGAACATGAGGTTTACTCGGTTGATTCCGGAGATGAAGGTGTTGACTTATGAGGAAAGGTTGGGCCTCTACACATCGGAGTTTAGAAGAATGAGAGGTGATCTTATTGAAACATAAGACAATGAGGGAGCTCGACAAGGTGGATGCAGAGAGGATGTTTCCCCTCATGGGAGAATCTAGAACTAGGGGGCATAGTCTCAGAATAATCCATTTAAAACTGAGATGAGGAGGAATTTCTTCTCAGAGGGTTGTAAATCTGTGGAATTCTCTGCCCCAGAGAGCTGTGGAGGCTGGGACATTGAATGTATTTAAGGTGGAGATAGACAGATTATTGAACAATAAGGGAGTGAAGGGTTATGGGGAGCGGGCGGGGAAGTGGAGCTGAGCCCATGAGCGGATCAGCCACGATCTTATTGAATGGCGGAGCAGGCTCGAGGGGCCGAATGGCCGGACTCCTGCTCCTATTTCTTGTGTCGGATGAGAATTTTTAAATCGACGTTTTGGTGGACCAGAAGCCAATGTAGGTCGGCGAGCTCGGGTGATGGGTCGAGGGGGACTTGATGCGAGCTAGGACAGAAGTAGCAGTGAAGCTTCGGGTGAGGTTATGTTGACTGGCCAGAAGGGCATCGCAACAGTCAAATCTGGAGCTGGCAAGGGCGCGGAGGGCCGTTTCAGTGGCAGATGGGCTGAGGGAGGTGGAAGTCTTGGGGCTAGACTTTCCCTGAAGCCCCTCACTGCCTGATTGCCGCCCAGAAACACCACTGAAGTTCCGCAACTAACACCGGTGAAAATTTCCATAATAAAGGTGAGAAATACCGCCTGGCGAGAAAATGGATCTTGCACCAAGATTCTCGGCGGTTAAAGGTGAAACGGTGGTTCCTACCGGAATAGACGGTAAGTGCTTAAAATTTAGTCCGAGGCTGATGTTGGGCCTAGGGAGGGGGGCGGGGAAACTCCAAAAAACAATTTCACTTAAAACAAAAAATAAAAAGTTGTAAAAACATTCTCAAGACACTTTTTAACATAGTCTTATTAAAATTTTAGAATTTTAAAAATGATTATAAAAAAAAACCTTTTAACTTGCCGTTCTTTGCAGGGTACTCAGCGGCCGCCCTGTTTCAGGAAGCTTTTCCTGGGCGGTTCCCTCGGCGCTGTGTACGGGCCCTCCGCTGAGGCCAAACATTGATCCTGACGGTTTCCTCGGCCCGTGCCCGCGGGCGGGTTTGCTCCCCGGTCTTTGCAAAATGTGGGCGGAACTCTTTAAACAAAAATTAAGAGAGGAAACTTTCGCCGGGTGGTTTTTCCGCAAACAACAGCTGTACCGCCGAAAATGAAGGAAAATCGAGCCCTTGGTAATAGAAGCATAGAAAATAGGTGCAGGAGTAGGCCATTCGGCCCTTCGAGCCTGCACCACCATTCAATATGATCATGGCTGATCATGCAACTTCAGTACCCTATTCCTGCTTTCTCTCCATACCCCTTGATCCCTTTAGCCGTAAGGGCCACATCTAATTTCCTTTTGAATATATCTAACGAACTGGCCTCAACTCTTTAAGGTAAAGAATTCCACAGGTTTACAACTCTCTGAGTGAAGAAGTTTCTCCTCATCTCGGTCCTAAATGGCTTACCCCTTACCCTTAGACTGTGACCCCTGGTTCTGGGCTTCCCCAACATCGGGAACATTCTTCCTGCATCTAACCTGTCCAGTCCCGTCAGAATTTTATATGTTTCTATGAGATCCCCTCTCATTCTTCTAAACTCCAGTGAATACAAGCCTAGTCGATCCAGTCTCTCCTCATATGTCAGTCCAGCCATCCCGGGAATCATTTCTAGTGAACCTTCGCTGCACTTCCTCAATAGCAAGAACGTCCTTCCTCAGATTAGGAGACCAAAACTGCACACAATGATGGAGAGGATGTCGGAATAGACGGGTAAGGCTTCAGTGAAACGTTTTGGGATGCTTCGGACGTCAAAGTCCCCTCCCCCCACCCCCCCACCAAAGTCAGTGTTCTCGCTCAGGCCAGCATCGAAGCACTGACCACACTCGACCAGCTCCGTTGGGTGGGCCACATTGTCTGCATGCCCCGACACAAGACTCCCAAAGCAAGCGCTCTACTCTGAACTCCTAGGTGAGCAGAGGAAACGTTACAAGGACCACCCTCAAAGCCTCCTTTGATAGAAAATGCAGCATCCCCACCGACACCTGGGAGTCCCCGGGCCAAAGACCAGTCCGCCCTAAGTGGAGGAAGTGCATCCGGGAGGGCGCTGAGCACCTCGAGTCTCGTCGCCGAGAGCGCGCAGAAAGCAAGCGCAGGCAGCGGAAGGAGCGTGCGGCAAACCGGTCCCACCCTCCCTTTCCCTCAACCACTGTCTGTCCCACCTGTGACAGAGACTGTAATTCCCCTATTGGACTGTTCAGTCACCTGAGAACTCACTTTTCGAGTGGAAGCAAGTCTTCCTCGATTCCGAGGGACTGCCTGTGATGATGACGACATTAAAGGTGCAATATAAATGTCCGCTGTCTTATCCAAAGGACCATCGTCGTCAGTGCAACACTCCCTCGGTAGCACTGGGAGCATCAGCCTGGGTTAAGTCTGTGAAGTGGGATTTGAACCCACAACCTTCTTGACTCAAAGCCACTGATCCACAGCTGACACTTTTAAAATGAGGGTCTTGTGTGAAATTTGGGAGGACCAGTCGGCCATTCGGCCCCTCGAGCCTGCTCCACCATTCAGTAAGACCATGGCTGATCTTTGACCTCAACTCCACTTGCCTGCGCTGTCCCTTGATTCCCTTAATATCCAAGAATCTATCGATCTCAGCCTTGAATACACTCAGTGACTGGGCCTCCACAGCCCTCTGGGGCAGAGAATTCCAAAGATTCACCAGACTGAGTGGAAAAAATGTCTCCTCATCTCAGTCCTGAATTGGATTGTTCCGTCACCTAAGAACTCATTTTTAGAGTGGAAGTAAGTCTTCCTCGATTTCGAGGGACGGCCTGTGATGATGAAATGGCCGACCCCTTATTCTGAGACTGTGACCCCTGGTTCCAGACCCCCCCAGCCTGTGGGATACATCCTCCCTGTTGAGCCCTGTAAGAATGTTTTAATGTTTCAACGAGATCTCCTCTCATTCTTCTAAACTCTAAAGAATGCAGGCCTAGTCTACTCAATCTCTCCTCATAGGACAATTCCCCCCCCCCCCATCCCAGGAATCAATCCGGTGAACCTTCGTTGCACTCAATGGCAAGTATATCCTTACATATATACGACCAACCAAATCTAAGAAGTGCTTTGAACTGAGCCGTGGCCAGTGAGTAGCAGCCGCGGTTGAGTGGGGATACCGGGACTCTCCACCAGAGGGCGGATTCTACACAGCACAAAGTTAATTCGTTGCAAATGTGCAAAGATTTCTAGCTGCAACACTGATTAACCCGGGGTTCCCTGCTGATGCCAAGATGACCCCCCCCCCCCCCCTGCATGTTGCTCTGATCACCCAACCCAGCCACCGGCAACAGGCTAAACATTGCCTGCAAAAAAAAATAACGTCCCATTGCAATCGGTGTTTGATTTAAAGTTTCCCGATAGTTCAATTGGTTCAATTCCGGGCAGATTTAATCCCTTTTTCCTTTGCGCCTGTGGAGATGTTGGCCCCTGCGATGTAGAGTTCCCCAAGTTCCCGACGGCGGCTGTGTTGACGGGCCATTCGGCCACGTGCGGCATCACTTTCGCGGTTAGGGCTATTCCACTAGGGGGGGCGTCGCAGTCAAGGCTGTTCCCACTCCTGGCTTGACTTCCACACGCGTGCACTTAACCGCAGGGGCGGGGGGAGGGAGGGTGCTGGATAGCGACCCAGGGCCCCTCTCTCCTCTGTCTTCTTTCCCCGACCCCTCACGCCCAGCCCAGCCCAGGGCTGCTCCGCGTGGAATCTCCTACTGCAGTCTCAGTTGAGGTTGAAAGGGGTTGACTTCGCTTGGCCTTTCCCTGTCTACGCTGGACTCGCTGCTGAATCTCGGACTATTATGGGGTACGGTAGCATAATGGTTGTGGTACTGGACGAGTAATCCAGACCGTCGACTAATGACCCGGACACCCGAGTCCAAATCCCACCACGGCAGCTGGGGAATATAAAGTGAGTTCATTAAATTTAAATAAATCTGGAATAGAAAGCTCGTATCAGTAAGGGTGACCATAAAACTACCGGATTGTCGTAAAAACCCATCTGGTTCACTCATGTACTTTAGGGAAGGAAATCTGCCGTCCTTACCCGGTCTGGGCCTACATGTGACTCCAGACCCACAGCAATGTGGTTGAC
Organism: Pristiophorus japonicus; assembly: GCF_044704955.1. Classification (NCBI taxonomy): domain Eukaryota; kingdom Metazoa; phylum Chordata; class Chondrichthyes; family Pristiophoridae; genus Pristiophorus; species Pristiophorus japonicus. The sequence continues at coordinate 89,103,502 of NC_091996.1, read as the reverse complement.
TCTTAACTGCCCCTCTGAAATGGCCCAGTTGTTTAGGGACGGGCCATAAATGCCAGCCTGTTAATTCCCATCCTTGTTTACAAATCCCTCCATGGCCCTCGCCCCCTCCCTATCTCTAATCTCCTCCAGCCCCACAACCCCCCGAGATGTCTGCGCTCCTCTAATTCTGCCCTCCTGAGCATCCCTGACTATAATCGCTCAACCATCGGTGGCCGTGCCTTCTGTTGCCTGGGCCCCAAGCTCTGCAACTCCCTCCCTAAACCTCTCTCCCTCTCTTTCCTCCTTCAAGACGCCCCTTAAAAGTGACCTCTTTGACCCAGCTTTTGGTCACCTGCCCTCAATATAAAAGCGAGCTATCCTCACTCCTCTGGCAATCATTCCTCGTCTGTGATCATCATAGGCAGTCCCCTGGAATCGAGGAAGACTTGCTTCCACTCTAAAAGTGAGTTCTCAGGTGACTGAACCGTCCAATACGGGAATTACAGTCTCTGTCACAGGTGGGACAGACAGTGGTTGAGGGAAAGGGAGGGTGGGACTGGTTTGCCGCACGCTCCTTCCGCTGCCTGCGCTTGGTTTCTGCGTGCTCTCGGCGACGAGACTCGAGGTGCTCAGCGCCCTCCCGGATGCACTTGCTCCACTTAGGGCGGACTGGTCTTTGGCCCAGGGACTCCCGGGTGTCAGTGGGGATGTTGCACTTTATCAGGGAGGCTTTGAGGGTGGTCCTTGTAACGTTTCCTCTGCCCACCTTTGGCTCGTTTGCCGTGAAGGAGTTCCGAGTAGAGCGCTTGCTTTGGGAGTCTCGTGTCGGGGCATGCGGATGATGTGGTCCGCCCAGCGGAGCTGGTCGAGTGTAGTCAGTGCTTCGATGCTGGGGATGTTGGCCTGGTCGAGGACGCTAACGTTGGTGCGTCTGTCCTCCCAGGGGATTTGCAGGATCTTGCGGAGACATCGTTGGTGGTATTTCTCCAGCGATTTGAGGTGTCTACTGTACATGGTCCATGTCTCTGAGCCATACAGGAGGGTGGGTATTACTACAGCCCTCTACAGATGATGAGTGGCGGCTATTCGGCCATGGAGGGCTTCCCAATTGGAGCCAATCCTGCCTTCGCCCCGCATCTGTGCCTTTCAACCTGGGTTACAGTCAGAATCTCGTCCTGCCTCCGTCCCCTTGGAGAGACTCCAGTCCAGGTTTTCCCGTTGTCATGCCAACTCCAGCTCATGTTATTTTCTTAGTTTATCCTTGGCGTTGCAACTGGAAATTGAGGGCTGTGTAAACCCAAGCTCTTCCTTAGGAGTAACTCGATCGTGCAGCTTTCCAGCCGTGGCTCAATGGGTCTCTGAGTCAGAAGGTTGTGGATTCAAGTCCCACTCCAGGGACTTGAGCACATAAATCCAGGCCAACACTCCAGTGCAGTGCTGAGGGAGCACCGCACTGTCGGAGGGGCAGTGCTGAGGGAGCACCACACTGTCGGAGGGACAGTGCTGAGGGAGTGCCGCACTGTCGGAGGGGCAGTACTGAGGGAGCGCCGCACTGTCGGAGGGGCAGTGCTGAGGGAGCGCCGCACTGTCGGAGGGGCAGTACTGAGGGAGCGCTGCACTGTCGGAGGTGCTGTCTTTTGGCTGAGGCGTTAAACCGAGGCCCCGTCTGCTCTCTCAGGTGGACGTAAAAGATCCCACGGCCACTATTTCAGAGAAGAGCAGGGGAGTTCTCCCCGGTGTCCTGGGGCCAATATTTATCCCTCAATCAACGTCACTAAAACAGATTATCCGGTCATTATCACATTGCTGTGTGTGGGAGCTTGCTGTGCGCAAATTGTCTGCCCCGTTTCCCACATTACAACAGCGACTACACTCCAAAAGTACTTCATTGGCTGTAAAGCGCTTTGGGACGTCCGGTGGTCATGAAAGGCGCTATATAAATGCAAGTCTTTCTTTTTCTATTGCATGGAAGTTATGCATAAGTTATAAAGTTTATACATCACTGGTTTGGCTTCAACTGGAGTATTGTGTCCAATTCTGGGCCCCGCACTTTAGGCAGGATGGGAAGGCCTTAGAGAGGGTGCGGAGGAGATTGACGAGGATGGTTCCAGGGATGAGGGACTTCAGTTACGGGGACAGACTGGAGAAGCTGGGGTTGTTCTCCTCGGAGCAGAGAAGGTTGAGAGGAGATTTGATCGAGGTGCTCAAAATCATGAGGGGTCTGGACAGAGTAGACCGAGAGGGAGAAACTGTTCCCATTGGTGGAAGGGTCGGGAACCAGAGGGACACAGATTGACAATAATCGGCGATGGAACCCGAGGGGGAGAGTGTTTTTACGCAGCGAGTTGTTGTGATCGGGAACGCGCTGCTTGACAGGACGGTGGGAGCAGATTCAATCGTAACTTTCAAACGGGGGGGGGGAGTTGGATAAATACTCGAAAAGGAAACATTGGCAGGGCTACAGGGGAAAGAGCAAGGGGGGAGTGGGACTGATTGGATCGTTCTTTCCCGAGACCTGGCACAGGCTCGATGAGCTGTGTGATTGGATGATTTGTTTTGGTCTTAATAGCTATCCAGAAGATGAGCCAGTAGGGAGCAGTTATCAGGTGAGGCAACACTGGTCCACTGGCTTTATTGACTCAATTAGCAGCCGCTTTCACTGGAACACCTGGGGCATTGGCAGGTTTTATTTAAAAGAGCTGGTATTTCAAGTTTGCTAGGGCCATCAATACTGCCCTCAAAGACCCATTATTCAAACGGGTATTTGACAGTAAGGTTCAAATCGAAACATCCGTCAACGTAACAATTCAAATAAAGTACCGTGGATCGACTTGTCAGACGAAAGCAATTTGCATTTAAATAGCGCCTTTAACGTGGTTAAAAACTTCCCAAGGCACTTCACAGGAGCGATAATCGAACAACCTTTGACCCCCGAGCCGTAGAAGGAGATATTCGGGACAGGTGACCAAAAGCTGGGTCGAACAGGTCGGTTTTAGGGAGGGTTTTAAAGGAGGAGAGAGAGAGAGAGAGAGAGAGAGAGACGGAGAGGTTTAGGGAAGGAGTTTCAGAGCTCGGGGGCCCCAGGCAGCTGAAGGCACGGCCACCGATGGTGGGGTGATAGAAATCGGGGGGAGGGGCGCAGAGATCTCAGAGGATTGCGGGGCTGGAGCAAGTTACAGAGTTAGGGAGGGGCGAGGGCCACGGAGGGATTTGAGCTGCATGCGGAGATATTAGACGAGGTGAGCAAAAGCTTGGCCAAAGAGGTGGGTTTTAAGGAGCGACTTAAAGGAGGAGAGCGACATAGACAGAAGTAGCCTTGGAGTAAACAATGGCCATTGCTTTCTTCAAATAGACCATTTGCAAAGGGATTCAGGAACAGATTCGTTGGAGATGGTCATTGCCTGGCACTTGTGTGGCACAAATGTCACTTTTCACATCAGCCCAAGCCCGAATGTCGTCCAGGTCTTGCTGCACACAGGCATGGACTTCCTCAAAGAGTCGGGATAAACGGGTCCTTTTCAGAATGGCAGGCAGTGACCAGTGGGGTGCCGCAAGGCTCAGTGCTGGGACCCCAGCTATTTACAATATACATCAATGATTTAGATGAAGAAATTAACTGTAATATTTCCAAGTTTGCAGATGATACTAAGCTGGGTGGCGGTGTGAGCTGTGAGGAGGATGCTAAGAGGCTGCAGGGTGACTTGGACAGGTTAGGCGAGTGGGCAAATACATGGCAGATACAGTATAATGTGGATAAGTGTGAGGTTATCCACTTTGGTAGAAAAAAACAGGAAGGCAGAATATTATCTGAATGGTGGCAGATTAGGAAAAGGGGAGGTGCAATGAGACCTGGGTGTCATGGTACATCAGTCATTGAAAGTTGGCATGCAGGTACAGCAGGCGGTGAAGAAGGCTAATGGTATGTTGGCCTTCATCGCGAGAGGATTTGAGTATAGGAGCAGGGAGGTCTTACTGCAATTGTACAGGGCCTTGGTGAGGCCTCACCTGGAATATTGTGTTCAGTTTTGGTCTCCTAATCTGAGGAAGGACGTTCTTGCTATTGAGGGAGTGCAGCGAAGGTTCACCAGGCTGATTCCAGGGCTGGCAGGACTGACATATGAGGAGAGACTGGATCGACTGGGCCTGTATTCACTGGAGTTTAGAAGAATGAGAGGGGATCTCAGAGAAACATATAACATTCTGGACAGGTTAGATGCAGGAAGAATGTTCCCGATGTTGGGGAAGTCCAGAACCAGGGGTCACAGTCTAAGGATAAGGGGTAAGCCATTTAGGACCGAGATGAGGAGAAACTTTTTCACCCAGAGAGTGGTGAACCTGTGGAATTCTCTACCACAGAAAGTTGTTGAGGCCAATTCACTAAATATATTCAAGAGGGAGTTACATATGGCCCTTAGGGCTAAAGGGATCAAGGGGTATGGAGAGAAAGCAGGAAAGGGGTACTGAGGTGAATGATCAGCCATGATCTTATTGAATGGTGGTGCAGGCTCGAAGGGCCGAATGGCCTACTCCTGCACCTATTTTCTATGTTTCCATTATCTGAGGAGTTGTGAAGTGCCTTGGAACATTTTACTACATTAAAGGCGCTATATAAATACAGGTTTTTGTTGTTGATGTGAATTTAAAAGGAGCAAACACCCTTGCTTAGAGTGAAAGCCTTATACTGTGTCAAATACTTTTGTGGTGACCATTTTGGACCAGTAAATCTGAGACCTGGCTCAAAGAATGCAGCCAACACGAGTTCAAAAACCACCCGTGGCAGTTCGGGAATTTGAGTTAAGTTTAAAAACCTGGGTTGGGATTATTTTAAAAACTCATCGGGATCAGTAACGTCCTTTATGGAAGGAAACCTGCTGTCTGGGGAACCCTGTCTGGGCTTGTATGTGGTTGACAATAAACCGCCCTCTTTATTGACCGAGCAAACCACTCAGCTGTGTCTCCAGGCATGGGCTATAAATACCGGCCTTGCCTGCGACGCCCACAGCCCGAGAAGGAGTACAATGAACTGTTCTCAGTCGGAGCTGGGGCAAGAGATTTGGATTGACTGCCCCCACAGTTAGAGAGGGTATTTCCTAGTCCTGTTCACTATTAGTTCCTCGTCTGCTCACTACTGCTGGCGGAGGGGGGGGGGCGTGGGGGCGTGCGAGTTTGTGCGCTGAACGCGTTAGCATGATGCCCTTCACAGTCGAATAGCCGACGGAAACTCACCGCTAAATTTCAGGGACCGATTTTCCCAGCGCTGGCTCCGTGTTTACATAGGATTACATTGGATATATGGCACAGGATCAGGCCATTCGGCCCAACCAGTCCACGCCGGAGTTTATGCCCTACTCGAGCCTCCTCCCGTCTGTCCTCATCTAACTCTATCAGCATAACCCTCTATTCCCTTCTCCCCCATGCGCTTGTCCAGCCTCCCCTTAAATGCATCGATACTATTCGCCTCAACCCCTCCCTGTGGCAGCGAGTTCCACATTCTCACCGCTCTCTGGGTAAAGAAGTTTCTCCTGAATTTCCCATTGGGTTTCTTGGTGAGGATCTTGTATTGATGGCCTCTAGTTATGTTCTTCCCAGTCAGGATGGTTGAGCGGTCTAAGGCGCTGCGTTCAGGTCGCAGTCTCCTCTGGAGGCGTGGGTTCGAATCCCACTCCTGATAGTCAGTGTTTTAAAACACGAAGGCAGGATATTATCTGAATGGCAGCAGATAGGAAAAGGGGAGGTGCAACGAGACCTGGGTGTCATGGTACATCAGCCATTGAAAGTTAACATGCAGGTACAGCAGGCGGTGAAGAAGGCAAATGGCATGTTGGCCTTCATAGCAAGAGGATTTGAGTATAGGAGCAGGGAGGTCTTACTGCAGTTGTAAGGGCCTTAGTGAGGCCACACCTGGAATATTGTGTGCAGTTTTGGTCTCCTAATCTGAGGAAGGACATTCTTGCTATTGAGGGAGTGCAGCGAAGGTTCACCAGACTGATTCCAGGGCTGGCAGGACTGACATATGAGGAGAGACTGGATCGACTGGGCCTTTATTCACTGGAGTTTAGAAGAATGAGAGGGGATCTCATAGAAACATAGAAAATTCTGACGGGACTGGACAGGTTAGATGCAGGAAGAATGTTCCCGATGTTGGGGAAGTCCAGAACCAGAGGACACAGTCTTAGGATAAAGAGTAGGCCATTTAGGACTGAGATGAGGAGAAACTTCTTCACTCAGAGAGTTGTGAACCTGTGGAATTCCCTGCCGCAGAGAGCTTTTGATGCCAGTTCATTGGATACATTCAAGAGGGAGTTAGATATGGCCCTTACAGCTAAAGAGATCAAGGAGTATGGAGAGAAAGCAGGAAAGGGGTACTGAGGGAATGATCAGCCATGAACTCATTGAATGGCGGTGCAGGCTCGATGGGCCGAATGGCCTACTCCTGCACCTATTTTCTATGTTTCTATGTTTTCACACAAGTGGAAACATTCTCTCTGTATCCACTCTATCAAAACCTTTCATCATTTTAACATCTCAGCTGAAAGACAGCACCTCCGACAGTGCGGGGCTCCCTCAGCACTGCCCCTCCGACAGTGCGGCGCTCCCTCAGCACCGCCCCTCCGACAGTGCGGCGCTCCCTCAGCACCGCCCCTCCGACAGTGCGGCGCTCCCTCAGCACCGCCCCTCCGACAGTGCGGCGCTCCCTCAGCACCGCCCCTCCGACAGTGCGGCGCTCCCTCAGCACTGCCCTTCCGACAGTGCGGCGCTCCCTCAGCACTGCCCCTCCGACAGTGCGGCGCTCCCTCAGCACTGCCCCTCCGACAGTGCGGCGCTCCCTCAGTACTGCACTGGGAGTGTAGGCCTGGAGTTTTGTGCTCAAGTCTCTGGAGTGGGACTTGAACCCACGACCTTCTGACACAGAGGTGAGGGTACTGCCCACTGAGCCACAGCTGACAGGAGGCTGATATGTACCCCCTCACATTTCTGGTACCATCCTTGTAAATCTTCTCTGCACCCTCTCCAGTGCCTCTATATCCTGTTTATAATATGGCGACCAGAACTGTACGCAGTGCTCCCAGTGTGGTCTAACCAAGGTTCGATACAGGTTTAGTGTAACTTCTCTACTTTTCAATTCTATACCTCTAGAAATAAACCCTAGTTCCTGGTTTGCTTTTTAAATGGCCTTGTTAGCCTGCGTCACAACTGTTATGTATGTAAACATTGTAACTGTGTAAGACTTGCCACCAGAGGGCGCAACTGTTGGAGGCCCAAGGGTCACCTGCACACCTCGTGCAAGGGAGTATAACAGGTTGTCTGCCATGCTGCTTAGGCACTCTGGAGTTTTATTAAAGAGACCAAGGTCTCATCATCAGTTTTAGCTCACAGTACTCAGTCTTGTGGTGTTCTTCCATACTTAACAACTTTTAGCAATTTGCATATTTGTACTCCGAGACCCCTTTGTTCCTCGACCCCACCCAGACTTGCACCCTCCTGCCAGCTGTGTTTCATTGGCTAGCACTCTCTTTCGCCTCTGAGTCAGAATGTTGTGGGTTCAAGTCCCACTCCATGGAACTTAAGCAAATAAATCCAGGCTGACACTCCCGGGGCAGTGCTGAGGGAGCGCCGCACTGTCGGGAGGGGCAGTGCTGAGGGAGCGCCGCACTGTCGGAGGGGCAGTGCTGAGGGAGCGCCGCACTGTCGGAGGGGCAGTGCTGAGGGAGCGCCGCACTGTCGGAGGGGCAGTGCTGAGGGAGCGCCGCACTGTTGGATGAGACGTTAAACCGAGGCCCCATCTGCCCTCTCAGGTAGATGTAAAAGATCCCACGGCCACTATTTCGAAGAAGAGCAGGGAAGTTCTCCTCGATGTCCTGGGGCCAATATTTATCCCTCAATCAACATAACAAAAACAGATTATCTGGGTCATTATCACATTGCTGTGTGTGGGAACTTGCTGTGCACAAATTGGCTGCTGCGTTTCTCACATTACAACAGTGACTGCACTCCAAAAAGTACTTCATTGGCTGTAAAGCACTTTGAGACGTCCGGTGGTCGTGAAAGGCGCTATATAAATGCAAGTCTTTCTTTCCCCAAGTAATGAGTGACCTCCCTATTCTTCCGACCAAAAGGGGGCGCTTGTCTGGATGTGGAGATATTTGGCTTCCAGCAGTGCTCACAGCTGCTGGGTCCTGGGGGAACGGGAGTGGGGGTGTCTTTGGCCTGATAGGACCCGAGTGAGCTGACCTGTGACCTCCTCTCCTCCGCCGGACACAGCTGCCCGACTCGTTCTCACGCAATCGATGGCCAGCTGCCGGATGACAGAGGTCAAAGGGCAGAGGTTACCTGGTGCAGTCGCCCTCATGGCTGCCGGCTGTTCGTGTCATCTCCTGGGCGACCCCCCCCCTTCCTCCTACGGGCCACTTGGCTACGGCTTGGTGGCTAGCACTCTCTCTCTCGCCTCTGAGTCAGGAGGTCGTGGGTTCAAGTCCCACTCCAGGGACAAGAGCACATAAATCCAGGCCGACACTCCCTCAGTACTGCCGCACTGTCGGAGGGGCGGTACTGAGGGAGCACCGCACTGTCGGAGGGGCAGTGCTGAGGGAGCACCGCACTGTCGGAGGGGCAGTGCTGAGGGAGCACCGCACTGTCGGAGGGGCAGTGCTGAGGGAGCGCCGCACTGTCGGAGGGGCAGTGCTGAGGGAGCGCCGCACTGTCGGAGGGGCGGTACTGAGGGAGCGCCGCACTGTCGGAGGGGCAGTGCTGAGGGAGCACCGCACTGTCGGAGGGGCAGTGCTGAGGGAGCGCCGCACTGTCGGAGGGGCAGTGCTGAGGGAGCGCCGCACTGTCGGAGGGGCAGTGCTGAGGGAGCGCCGCACTGTCGGAGCGGCAGTGCTGAGGGAGCACCGCACTGTCGGAGGGGCGGTACTGAGGGAGCGCCGCACTGTCGGAGGGGCGGTACTGAGGGAGCGCCGCACTGTCGGAGGGGTAGTGTTGAGGGAGCGGCGGACTGTCGGAGGGGCAGTACTGAGGGAGTGCCGCACTGTCGGAGGGGCGGTACTGAGGGAGCGCCGCACTGTCGGAGGGGTAGTGTTGAGGGAGCGCACACTGTCGGAGGGGCAGTGCTGAGGGAGCGCACACTGTCGGAGGGGCAGTACTGAGGGAGCGGCGGACTGTCGGAGGGGCGGTACTGAGGGAGCGGCGGACTGTCGGAGGTGCCACTTTCAGATGAGACACTAAACCGAGGCCCCGTCTGCTCTCAGGTGGATGTAAAAGATCCCGCGGCCACTATTGGAAGAAGATCAGGGGGTGTTCTCCCCGGTGTCCTGGGGCCAATATTTATCCCTCAATCCACATAACAAAAAAACAGATTGCTGTTTGTGGGAGCTTGCTGTGCGCAAATTGGCGCTTCCCACATTACATCAGTGGCTACAAAAAGTACTTCATTGGCTGTGAAGCGCTTTGAGGCGTCCGCTGGTCGTGAAAGGCGCTATATAAATGCAAGTCTTTCCTTCTTTAACATCTCCCCAGCGTGGCTCGGTGTCAAATTATGTTTGATAGTCGCACCTTGGGCACATTGATCCGACGTCGAGTGAGCTGGAGAAACGCAGGTTTGAGCTTTCGAAGGCAGCGCGGCAAGGGTTAACCCGCACGCTATTCCGACACCCCCCGGCCTCAAGGGGGCAGCTTGCAGCTGAAGGAGCAGTGGGGTTCTCGAGCGAGAGCGAGAGAGATCGTTTCATAGTCCTCCTCCATTTAAACCTGTGCAGCCCAGCTCCAGCACTGACCCCCCCCCCCATTGGAATCAAATCGCTGGCCCAAGACCACCCAAAGTGGAGGGGACATGTCCGGGGAGGGGCAGCGGACATGCTCGAGTCTCGTCGCCGGGAGCACGCGTCGACAGCGGAAGGAGCGCGCGCGGCAAAACCCGGGTACAGCCCCCCCGCCCATCCCCCCCCCACCCCCAACCCCACCCGTCCCTCCGACCACCGTCTAACCAGCCCCCCCCCCCCGCCCCCCTCCCCCGACCTGTGCCGGAGACGGTCAGTCCTGCGTGGCGCTCGCCTGAGAACTCATTTCTAGAGTGGGAAGCAAGTCATCCTCAAGCCCCCCCCCCACCCCTTGCGGGAGTGTCAGTGAGGATGGCGGCTTGAGTCAAAGCCGCTGGAGAAGCAAGGGTCGGAGGGGGGGGGGGGTGGGGGGTGGCGGTGAGGGTGTGCGGAGGGAGAGGGGGAGAGGGTGGCTCAACTGCCCGGTCGGAAGGCCAGGCGACCAGGAAACGGCCGCGATTATCGAAGCACCTGGAGACAGCGCTTGTTCCTTCAGGCCCGCTGACAGGGGGCACTTGTAAAATTTATGATTTTAAAGCCCCCCCCCCACCCTCAAAGAAAAACACCAAAAACAAACTACCAAAAAAAAAAAAAAAAAAAGGGCCTGTAGAATGTTTGGAATCTCCCCCAGATCTGAGGGGGGCACTTGATTTATGTTTGCCCCCCCCCCCCCCAAAATAGTTGTAGAGCTGTTGGAGGCGTGGCCTAATCATTTGGAGCAGTGAGGGAAGGAGCTCCCTGCTTTTGCTCCTGCCTGGAGAACCCTGAGAACACCCCCAGGAAGAGGAGGAAGGGGCTGGCTGCATTTCACCATCCAGAGGGAGAGGAGGAGAGCAGAAAATATATCAGTCCTGCTGGCAGGAGGGGCCCCCACGAGCGCTGGGCCTGGAAGCCTCTCCCAGGCTCAAGATGCCTCCGGAAGGCTCCACAAAGAATCGAGTTGTTGCCGCAGCCCGCTCAGCTGAGCTGATTATTCAGGCTGCAACCCGAATGTTCCGGGGAGTCCCCTCCCGCCGACTGGGAGGCCCCTGTCTTGAGTTGCCCGACTCGGGACTTCCCCAAAGCAAGCGCTCTGCTCGGAACTCCTTCACGGCAAGCGAGCCCCAGGTGGGCAGAGGAAACGTTACAAGGGACCACCCTCAAAGCCTCCCTTGATAAAATGCAACATCCCCACCGACACCTGGGAGTCCCTGGGCCAAAGACCAGTCCGCCTTAAGTGGAGGAAGTGCATCCGGGAGGGCGCTGAGCACCTCGAGTCTCGTCGCCGAGAGCGTGCAGAAAGCAAGCGCAGGCAGCGGAAGGAGCGTGCGGCAAACCAGTCCCACCCTCCCTTACCCTCAACCACTGTCTGTCCCACCTGTGACAGGGACTGTAATTCCCGTATTGGACTGTTCAGTCACCTGAGAACTCGCTTTTAGAGTGGAAGCAAGTCTTCCTCGACTCCGAGGGACTGCCTAATGATGATGAGTTTAGTGACCCCTCTCCTTCATTGGTTCCTTGGTTCTTTTCACTGTTGCTCGTTTTGAAACGTTCGCGATTGATTTATTTTGTATCAGATTTAATTTCATTTTTAAAAAGGAGTGAGGGAGGCGGGATGGGATTGGAGGCTGGGAAAAACCCCCTTGGAGAAACGGGGTAAACTGAAAAAGTAATTGTTTTAATTAATTCTTGACACATCCGCTGAACCGCTAATTTTTAAATAAAATTTCATTTTTTTACACTTTCTTCAGGCTCAGAATCAGCATCGCACGGAATGAAAAAAAGATATGCATTTCTGTAGCGCCTTGCATGACCATCGGATGTCCCAAAACGCTTTACAGCCAATCAAGTACTTTTGGAGTGTGGTCACTGTTGTAATGTGGGAAACGCGGCAGCCAATTTGCGCTCAGCAAGCTCCCACACACAGCAATGTGATAATGACCCAGATAATCTGTTTTAGTGATGTTGATTGAGGGATAAATATTGGCCCCAGGACACCGGGGAGAACTCCCCCTGCTCTTCTTCGAAATAGTGGCCACGGGATCTTTTACGTCCACCGGAGAGAGCAGACGGGGCCTCGGTTTAACATCTCATCTGAAAGACGGCACCTCCGACAGTGCGGTGCTCCCTCAGCACTGTCCCTCCGACAGTGCGGAGCTCCCTCAGCACTGCCCCTCCGACAGTGTGGCGCTCCCTCAGTACTGCCCCTCTGACAGTGTGGAGTTTCCTCAGTACTGCCCCTCCGACAATGCGGGACTCCCTCAGTACCACCCCTCCAACAGTGCGGCGCTCCCTCAGTACCGCCCCTCCGACAGTGCGGCGCTCCCTCAGCACTGCCCCTCCGACAGTGCGGCGCTCCCTCAGTACGACCCCTTCGACAATGCGGCGCTCCCTCAGTACCGCCCCTCCAACAGTGCGGCGCTCCCTCAGTACTGTCCCTCCGACAGTGCGGCACTCCCTCAGCTCTGCCCCTCAGACAGTGCGGCACTCCCTCAGCACTGCCCCTCCGACAGTGCGGCGCTCCCTCAGTACCGCCCCTCCAACAGTGCGGCGCTCCCTCAGTACCACCCCTCCGACAGTGCGGCGCTCCCTCAGCACTGCCCCTCCGACAGTGCGGCGCTCCCTCAGTACCGCCCCTCCGACAGTGCGGCGCTCCCTCAGCACTGCCCCTCCGACAGTGCGGCGCTCCCTCAGTACCGCCCCTCCGACAGTGCGGCGCTCCCTCAGCACTGCACTGGGAGTGTCAGCCTGGATTTATGTGCTCAAGTCTCTGGAGTGGGACCCGAACCCTCAACCTTCTGACTCAGAAGCGATGGAGAGAGAGCTACCCACTGAGCCACTGCTGACACCGAACTCCGAAGCAGTTCCGAGGGAGTGCTGCACTGTCGGAGGTGCCGTCTTAATCACTTGCTGTGTGTGGGAGCTTGCTGAGCGTGAATTGCCTGCCCCGTTTCCCTACATTACAACAGCGACTACACTCCAAAAAGTACTTCGTTGGGTGTAAAGTGCTTTTGGATGTCCCGAGGATGTGAAAGGCGCTATAGAAATGCTTCCTCTCTGGCTCTGCCCTTGGAAGAAATTTCAGCAACTTTTCGGATTGAATGTCCCAGTTACGATTCCAGTCAATCTGATTTTCTATATAAAAAAAAATTGGATTTGATCAGCGTGAAGAAAGTGTTGCTTCCTTTGTGCAGATGTCAAAGATTGAGTAATTTTTCCCCTTCCCTCTCTCCTCCTTCCTCCTCTACCTCCCCCTCTCTCTCCTCTCCCTATCCCATCCCTCTATCATCCCTCCACTCCATCCCCTCTCTCTTCCCCCCCTCCATCCCCTCTCTCTTCCCCCCCTCCATCCCCTCTCTCTTCCCCCCCTCCATCCCCTCTCTCTTCCCCCCTCCATCCCCTCTCTCTTCCCCGTCTCCTCTCTCTCTCCCCCCTTTCCCCTCTCTCTCCCCTCTCCCCTCTCTCTCCTCCCCCCTCTCTCCCTATCCCCTCCCTTTATCCCCCCTTATCCTCCCTCCCTATATCCCCTCCCTCTCTCTCTCTCTCTCCCCCCTCACTTTCCTCCCTCTCTCCCAGTCCCCTCTCCCCTCTCATTCTATTCCTCTTCCCTCTCTCTCCCTATTTCCTTCCCTCTCTCAAACCTCTTGCCAAATTGTCACGGACGTGGCACGGTGATCCTTCCCTTTCTCTCTTTCTCTATTTCCTCCCCTCCCTCTCTCTCTCTCTCTATTTCTATCTCCTCCTCCTTCCCTTTCTCTCTCTATCTCCTCCTCTCAGTTTCCCAGAACTATTTGTTGTGTGAGAAAGTTATTGGGTGGTGTGAGGCGGTTGTTGGAGGATCCGCCCACCCAGCCTGCTATGCCATTGGCCGAGCCAGCTGCCCATCAGGGGCCGGGGCGAGCGCTGATTGGCCGAGGTGTCAGTTACAGTGTAGCGAGTCAGTTGCAACAGTGTCGGGGGGTTTCGGGGAAGTGGCGGACGGGCTGAGCCCAGCGCAGAAAGCGAATTAAAAGATGTCTTTGCTGCTCCTGGGAGCCTGCTGTGTCCTGCTGGGGTCTGGCTGGGTCACAGCCGCCGACCCGAAGCCCCTTTCTACAGGTAAGGAAAGAGGAAGGTGGGGGGGGAGAGAGAGAGAGAGAGATACAGATACAGACATACAGAAAAAAATAGGTCTTTTTAAAAGCCCAGACATTCCCAGGGAGAGACAAAACATCCAATTCACCAACAGTGAGGACGTGCAAGAGCTGGAGGTTTGAGCTGAGTTTGAAGAGTGGGATTTCTCCTCCTCCTGACCCTGAGCGCCTCTCAATTCCCAGGAGGGCCGAGGATTTTCAGCGAGGACCTGTGTTCTCAAGTCAGTGCAGACACAAGCTTCTTATCCTGGCTTTAGTGTGCAGTTAAGGACAAATCCAAATCTGCCACAAAGCCCTTTGCTGGCAATGCATTTGCTTTTTGGGAACTGTACAATGCACAGTAAGGCAAAGAGCCCTGGGGATAAAGGCACCAGATCGCGTGTGTGTGTGTGTGTGTGTGTGTGTGTTTTTATTTCAAGTGGTTCATGCTCAATGTCGTCCCAGGATTGGCAGGGCCCAGTATTTAATGCCCGCCCAGAACTGCTCCTTGTAAAGGTGGTGGTAAGGCGCAGTATACAGGTACAGCAAGTGATCAGGAAGGCCAATGGTATCTTGGCCTTTATTGCAAAGGGGATGGAGTATAAAAGCAGGGAAGTCTTGCTACAGTTATACAGGGTATTGGTGAGGCCACACCTGGAGTACTGCGTGCAGTTTTGGTTTCCATATTTACGAAAGGATATACTTGCTTTGGAGGCAGTTCAGAGAAGGTTCACTCGGTTGATTCCGGAGATGAGGGGGTTGACTTATGAGGAAAGGAGGTTAGGCCTCTACTCATTGGAATTCAGAAGAATGAGAGGTGATCTTATCGAAATGTATAAGATTATGAGGGGGGCTTGACAAGGTGGATGCAGAGAGGATGTTTCCACTGATGGGGAAGACTAGAACTAGGGGGCATGATCTTAGAATAAGAGACCGCCCATTTAAAACTGAGATGAGGAGGAATTTCTTCTCTGAGGGTTGTAAATCTGTGGAATTCGCTGCCTCAGAGCTGTGGAAGCCGGGACATTGAATAAATTTAAGACCGAGATAGACAGTTTCTTGAATGATAAGGGGTTATGGGGAGCGGGCAGGGAAGTGGAGCTGAGTCCATGATCGGAGCAGCCATGATCTTATTGAATGGCGGAGCAGGCTCGAGGGGCCGAATGGCCGACTCCTATTTCTTATGTTCTTATGTTCTTCTTGAACCGCTGCAGTCCGTGTGGTGAAGGTGCTCCCACAGTGCTGTTAGGGAGGGAGTTCCGGGATTGTGACCCAGCGACGATGAAGGAACGGCCGATATATTTCCAAGTCGGGATGGTGTGTGACTGGGAGGGGAACGTGGAGGTGGTGGTGTTCCCATGCGCCTGCTGCCCTTGTCCTTCTAGGGGGTAGAGGTCGCTGGGTTTGGGAGGTGCTGCCGAAGAAGCCTTGGCGAGTTGCTGCAGTGCATCTTGTAGATGGTGCACACTGCAGCCAGGGGGCGCCGGTGGTGGAGGGAGTGAGTGTTGAAGGTGCTGGGTAGCGTGCCGATCGAGCGGGCTGCTTTGTCCTGGATGGTGTCGAGCTTCTCGAGTGTTGTTGGAGCTGCACTCATCCAGGCAAGTGGAGAGTGTTCCCTCACACTCCTGACTTATGCCTTGTAGATGGTGGAGAGGCTTTGGGGAGTCAGGAGGTGGGACACTCACCACAGAATACCCAGCCTCTGACCTGCTCTTGTAGCCACAGTATTTATGTGGCTGGTCCAGTTAAGTTTCTGGTCAATGGTGACCCCCAGGATGTTGATGGTGGGGGCAGTGCTGAGGGAGCGCTGCACTGTCGGTTTAACGTCCCATCCGAAAGACGGCACCTCCGACAGTGTGGCGCTCCCTCAGCACTGCCCCTCCGACAGTGCGGCGCTCCCTCAGCACTGCCCCTCCGACAGTGCGGCGCTCCCTCAGTACTGCCCCTCCGACAGTGTGGCGCTCCCTCAGCACTGCCCCTCCGACAGTGCGGCGCTCCCTCAGCACTGCACTGGGAGTGTCAGCCTAGATTATTTGTGCTCAAATCCCTGGAGTGGGACTCGAACCCACAACCTTCTGACTCAGAGGCGAATATGCTGCCCACTGAACTACAGCTGACAGTAAAGCAAAGAAACAGATTATCTGTGTCATTATCACATTGCTGTTTGTGGGAGCTTGCTGTGCGCAAATTGGCTGCCGCGTTTCCCACATTACAACAGTGGCCACACTTCAGAAAGTACGTCATTGGCTGTGAAGTGCATTTGGACATCCGGTGGTTTTGAATGCAAGTCTCGTTTTCCAGTCGGAGCTTGTTAAGGAGTAGTGAACAGATTTTATTTATATTTTTAAAAACACCATTTGTTTTGTGGTGGAATATGCCGTGAATGTGTATTGGGTGCCCGAGGAGCATAAAGGCAGGCGAGACAGCTGAGTGTTAAAGGGCTTGACCCACTGGGTTCAAAGTGCAAAGGTCACCTCGGGTTAGATTCCTGCTGCTCAGCCGTGGGTGCTGCTGGTGGGGGGGGTGGTGAAGGAATGAGCCGCCCTGGGTTCAGAGGTCAGCCTGCCCTGATTATATATTGGTGCAGTCCATCATGTGTGGCAGGTTTGAGGTTAACTCCAAGGTGTTGGTGGGTGATAAATAATGTGCCAGGACATTGAGGGGGGGGGGGGGGGGGGGTGGGGGGGGTGGAAAGCTCCCCCCACGTTAATTCAAGTCCCACTCCAGAAACTTGAGCACATAAATCCAGGCTGACAATCCCAGTGCAGTGCTGAGGGAGCGCCGCACTGTCGGAGGGGCAGTGCTGAGGGAGCGCCGCACTGTCGGAGGGGCAGTGCTGAGGGAGCGCCGCACTGTCGGAGGGGCAGTGCTGAGGGAGCGCCGCACTGTCGGAGGGGCAGTGCTGAGGGAGCGCCGCACTGTCGGAGGGGCCGTCTTTCGGATGAGACGTTAAACCGAGGCCCCGTCTGCTCTCTCAGGTGGACGTAAAAGATCCCGTGGGCACTATTTCGAAGAAGAGCAGGGGAGTTCTCCCCAGTGTCCTGGGGTCAATATTTATCCTTCAATAAACATCACTGAAACAGATTATCTGGGTCATTATCACATTGCTGTGAGTGGGAGCTTGCTGTGCGCAAATTGGCGTTTCCCACATTACAACAGTGACTGCACTTCGAAAGGTTGCCTCATTGGCTGTAAAGCGCTTTGGGACGTCCGGTGGTCGTGAAAGGCGCTATATAAATGCAAGTCTTTGAGAGGAGCTGATTGGCCGATGATTCTGCTACCTGTGTTTTATTTAATTTATTTGTTCCTGGGATGTGGGCGTCGCTGGCAAGGCCGGCATTTATTGCCCATTCCTAATTGCCCCTCGAGAAGGTGGTGGTGAGCTGCCTTATATGACTGAGTGTCTCGCTGGGCCATTTCAGAGGGCAGTTAAGAACCAACCACAGCGCTGTGGGTCTGGAGTCACATATAGGCCCACACCGGGTAAGAGCGGCAGATTTCCTTCCCTGAAGGACATTAGTGAACCAGATGGGTTTTTACGACAATCCGGTAGTTTCATGGTCACCATTACTGATACTAGCTTTTTAATGTAGATTTATTTAATTAATTGAATTTATATTCCCCAGCTGCCGTGGTGGGATTTGAACCTGTGTCTCCGGATCATTAGTGCAGAGACTAGATTATTCGTCCAGTAACATAACCAAGATGCGACTGTACCCCTCAAAGCTCAAAGACGTTGGGACTCGGAAAGAAAGAAAGAAAGACTTGCATTTATATAGCGCCTTTCACGACCACCGGATGTCTCAAGGCGCTTTACAGCCAATGAAGTACTTTTGGAGTGTAGTCACTGTTGTAATGCAGCAGCAAATGTGCGCACAGCAAGCTCCCACAAACAGCAAGGTGGTGATAACCCAGATAATCTGTTTTTTGTTGCGTTGATTGAGGGATAAATATTGGCCCCAGGACACCGGGGAGAACTCCCCCTGCTCTTCTTTCAAATAGTGGCCGTGGGATCTTTTACATCCACCTGAGAGAGCAGACGGGGCCTCGGTTTAATGTCTTATCCGAAAGACGGCCCCTCCGGCAGTGCGGCGCTCCCTCAGTACCGCCCCTCTGACAGTGCGGTGCTCCCTCAGCACTGCCCCTCCGACAGTGCGGTGCTCCCTCAGCACTGCCCCTCCGACAGTGCGGTGCTCCCTCAGTACTGCCCCTCCGACAGTGCGGCGCTCCTTCAGTACCGCCCCTCCGACAGTGCGGTGCTCCCTCAGCACTGCCCCTCCGACAGTGCGATGCTCCCTCAGCACTGCCCCTCCGACAGTGCGGCGCTCCCTCAGCACTGCCCCTCCGACAGTGCGGCGCTCCCTCAGCACTGCCCCTCCGACAGTGCGGCGCTCCCTCAGCACTGCCCCTCCGACAGTGCGGTGCTCCCTCAGTACTGCCCCTCCGACAGTGCGGCGCTCCCTCAGTACTGCCCCTCCGACAGTGCGGTGCTCCCTCAGTACTGCCCCTCCGACAGTGCGGCGCTCCCTCAGTGCTGCACTGGGAGTGTTGGCCTGGATTTCCGTGCTCAAGTCTCTGGAGTGGGACTTGAACCCACAATCTTCTCACTCCGAGGCAAGGGTGCTGCCCACTGAGCCACAGCTGATGAGGCACGGTGCAGTAGCTCGCGGGATTCTGCTGGGCGAGGGCAGGTTGACCGTGAATCGTTCCTCCTCCGTGTCCCCTCCCCACTCACCCCGGCCCCCCAAAAGGAAGGCACGCTGGACACCACATCTGGCCAGTGCCCCGGGTCACCGTTGCCCCGATCAACCCCAACGATCCAGCGCTGCACTGGCTGGGGTAGCGAGTGTCACTGTGTTTATAACCCGTTCCATCCGTAACCAAACCCACCTCCCCCGCATTGGTGTACACTCCATCCCCTTGGTGGGCAGAGTAAGTAAGCTTCGTAAGGTGCAGTGCAGAGGGAGCTTTACTCTGTATCTAACCCCGTGCTGTACCTGCCCTGGGAGTGTTTGATGGGACAGTGTAGAGGGAGCTTTACTCTGTATCTAACCCCGTGCTGTACCTGCCCTGGGAGTGTTTGATGGGACAGTGTAGAGGGAGCTTTATTCTGTATCTAACCCCGTGCTGTACCTGCCCTGGGAGTGTTTGATGGGACAGTGTAGAGGGAGCTTTATTCTGTATCTAACCCCGTGCCGTGGTACTTGCAATGGAAACGAATTCCTTTCCCCAGCAGGGACATCCCTCATAATAAACAACTTTGAGACCTGGACTCTGTGAGCACAAGTCATGTTGAAGCCTGTTGCACGGAACACGCTGAAGGTGGGGGATGGGGAGAGGAGGGACAGAGTCCGATTGTTTCTGCATGGGTAACGTTCAGTCCCCGAAGGGCAATATTTTATCTCCAAACCTGCCACCCATTCAGGAGTGCCTCCACCCTGGGGGCTGTGTGTAGGGGACTGACGATGGTTGCTCATGTCCTGGGCGTGTTGGTATCTGCTCCCTGTGCCGTGTCCTGCACCTCGCACTTCCTGCACGATCGCGTCGGACTATTTCTGCCCGCCGTTATTTTGCAGGAAAGGTTTTCAAATTTTCAATTGCCCCCACTGCCTCAGACCGATATTAGACGGGAGAGAGTTCCCGATTCCCACCACCCTTTGTGTGAAGAAGTGCTTCCTGATGCCACCCCTGAACTCTAAGGTTACCCCCCCCCCCCTCCCCTTGTTCTGGACTCCCCCCACCAGAGGCAACACTTTCTCTATCTACGCTATCATAGAAAATAGGTACAGGAGCAGGCCATTCGGCCCTTCGAGCCTGCACCACCATTCAATAAGATCATGGCTGATCATGCAACTTCAGTACTCCATTCCTGCTTTCTCTCCATACCCCTTGATCCCTTTAGCCGTAAGGGCCACATCTAACTCCCTTTTGAATATATCAAACGAATTGGCCTCAACAACTTTCTGTGGTAGGGAATTCCACAGGTTCACCACTCTCTGGGTGAAGAAGTTTCTCCTCATCTCCGTCCTAAATGGCCTACCCCTTATCCTTAGACTGTGACCCCTGGTTCTGGACTTCCCCAACATTGGGAACATTCTTCCTGCATCTAACCTGTCCAGTCCCGTCAGAATTTTATATGTTTCTATGAGACCCCCTCCCATCCTTCTAAATTCCATTGAATACAGGCCCAGTCGATCCAGTCTCTCCTCATATGTCAGTCCTGCCATCCCGGGAATCAGTCTGGTGAACCTTCGCTGCACTCCCTCAATAGCAAGAATGTCCTTCCTCAGATTAGGAGACCAAAACTGAACACAATATTCCAGGTGAGGCCTCACCAAGGCCCTGTAGAACTGCAGTAAGACCTCCCTGCTCCTATACTCAAATCCTCTCGCTATGAAGGCCAACATGCCGATCGAATTCTTTAGTCATCTTAAACACCTCAATTAGATCGGCGCTTAATCTTCTATACTCGAGGCAATTTATGCAACCTATCCTCATAATTTTAGCCGCAGTATCGCTCTGGTGAATCTGAGCTGCTCCCGCTCTGACGCCAATATATCCTTCCTCAGGGGATGGGCCCAGAACTGGACGCAGTTACTCCAGTTGGGGCTAAACCAGGACTTGATCCAACCGTAGCAGAACTTCCCTCGTGTCGTCTGATGCGAGAGTCCAGCCTGGGGAACGTTCTCCCCAGCACTTCCAGGGATCAGGTGTCTCTCCTTTTGTGTCTCCGTTACCACAATTGAACATCATTCCTGAACTGTGACCCTGGCCAGAGCACTTTACAGCTTTACCATGGTCGCCACTGGCTCAAAGAGCAATCGGACTTGCATTTATATAGCGCCTTTCACAACCTCAGGGCGTCCCAAAGCGCTTCACAGCCAATGAAGTGTTCTTTGTTGTTGTAGTGTGGGAAACGCGGCAGCCGATTTGCGCACAGCAAGCTCCCACAAAAAGCAATGTGACGACCAGATCTTCAGTTTTTTTGCTTTAAGCGATGTTGGTCGAGGGATAAATATTGACATCGGGGAAAACTCCCTTGCTCATCTTCCAAAAGTAGGCCGTGGGATCTTTTACGTCCACCTGAGAGGGCAGACGGGGCCTTGGTTTAACGTCTCATCCGAAAAACGGCCCCTCCGCCAGTGCGGCGCTCCCTCGGCACTGCCCCTCCGACAGTGCGGCGCTCCCTCGGCACTGCCCCTCCGACAGTGCGGCGCTCCCTCGGCACTGCACCGGGAGTGTCAGCCTGGTTTTCGTGCCCATGGAGTGAAGCCTCCATACACAAGTGATGGGCAGGTAATGACCAGTTGGTCCATTAAGCCTGCGCTGCACCCCATGATGCTCGGGGCATCGTGACTAGACACTTTCCTTCCTGCCAACATGGTCATGTAATAAACGTAAGAACATAAGAAATAGGGATAGGAGTCGGCCATTCGGCCCCTTGAGCCTGCTCCGCCATTCAATAAGATCATGGCTGATCTTCGACTCACAAGAAAAAAGAATCTAGGCTGACACTCCCAGTGCAGTACTGAGGGAGCCCCGCACTGCCGGAGGTGCCGTCTTTCGGATGAGACGTTAAACCGAGGCCCCGTCTGCTCTCTCAGGTGGACGTAAAAGATCCCCCGGCCACTATTTCGAAGAAGAGCAGGGGAGTTCTCTCCAGTGTCCTGGGGCCAATATTTATCCCTCAATCAACACCACAAAAACAGATTATCTGGGTCATTATCACATTGCTGCGTGTGGGAGCTTGCTGTGCGCAAGTTGGCGTTTCCCACATTACAACAGTGACTGCACTCCACAAGTACTTCATTGGCTGTAAAGCGCTTTGGGATGTCTGGTGGTTGTGAAAGGCGCTATATAAATGCAAGTCTTTCTTTCTCCACTCCACTTTCCTGCACTATCCCCATATCCCTCGATTCCCTCAATACCTTAAAGTGTAGAGGAACAGAGGGACCTTGGAGTGCAGCTCCACAGACCCCTGAAGGTAGCAGGCCAGGTAGAGAAGGTGGTTAAGAAGGCATACGGGATACTTGCCTTTATTGGCCGAGGCATGGAATACAAGAGCAGGAGGGAGGTTATGCTTGAACTGTATATACCACTAGTTAGGCCACAGCTGGAGTACTGCGTGCAGTTCTGGTCACCACATTACAGGAAAGATGTGATTGCATTGGAGAGGGTGCAGAGGAGATTTACAAGAATGTTGCCGGGACTGGAGAATTTTGGCAATGAGGAAAGATTGGAGATGCTGGGTCTGTTTTCTTTGGAACAGAGGAGGCTGAGGGGAGACCTGATTGAGGTGTATAAAATTATGAGAAGAAATTCCTCCTCATCTCCGTCCTAAATGGCCGACCCCTTATTCTGAGACTGCGACCCCTGGTTCTGCCCTGTTGAGCCCTGTATGTTTCGAAGAGATCTCCATTCTTCCAAACGCTGGAGAATATCGGCCTGGTCTGCTCGACTCGAATGGAGGGGGCGGTGAATGAAAAGGGTCCTGTTCCATTTCTGCGTGGCGATGTAATTGTATTTGACCTTTAACCTGGGGTGTCTCTCTCTTCCCCCAGATAACTTGTTGGTGCTCACCGCGGCAACCAGTGAGACCGACGGATACAAACGCTTCATCCGCACAGCAAAGCATTTTAACTACACCGTCAAGGTAGGAATGAGACGGGGTCAGCTGCAGACGTTTGGTGGAGGGGGTGGGGTGGGGTAGGAGCTGGGGATGGGAGGAGGAGGAGGAGGAGGGCTTTTTAAAATGACAATCGCAACCTCCTCTTCCTCCCCCCCCACCCTCGCCCCCATCTTTCGTGGTCATGTTTACTGGCACCGACCCACAAATCGTCCGATTGATTGGCCCGAAAATTGTGGCGTTTTCCCCTGGCCGCGTACGATGTACGCACGCGCTGGGAGCCGGCTTTTGCGATCTCTCAGTGTCTCTCTTGACCGGTCGCTCGCATCCCCGGGGAGAAAGGGCATCAGCAGGGCACAGATTTGGGCCATTTGCCCAGCGACTGTCCTTCAAACTCTCACCCCTGGTACTTTTACCAGCGACTTGAGGTGTCTGCTGTACATGGTCCACGTCTCTGAGCCATACAGGGGGGCGGGTATCACTACAGCCCTGTAGACCACGAGGTTGGTGGCTGATTTGAGGGCCTGGTCTTCGAACACTCTCTTCCTCAGGCGGCCGAAGGCTGCTCTGGTGCACTGGAGGCGTAAGAGTTTTAAAACGTGGAAAAATTATGACTTATTTTTATATTTAACCCTGTAACGCTATTAAAACATTTTTAATTAAAAATTTTCCGCAAACATTTAAATTTAATGCAATTTCTATTGATTGGAAAAAAAAGTGGTGTGTTTAAAAAAAAAAAAAATGTATATTTGTGTTTTTTATTTGACTTTCGGGGTATTCTCATCGATGGTAATGGGCGCTTGGAGCTTACGTCATTATGACTGAGAATACGACACTGTGATTGGTGGTCCAGGCCCTCGTGACCCCAGGATACATGTACGATCCTGGAAGACATGTTCCCGCACGCACGGGACTGTGAAACTAGGCCTCCGAGCGCAAGTCTACGTTCCTCGGGGACCGCTGGTTATTTTCCCAATTTATTTTTCGGTCGGCGGTGTTTGCCCGCCGGAATCCTGCAATTATTCATCCAATTCCCAACTGGCCCGTGTGAGGTTTGAACTCACGACCTCTAGGTTGCCAGGCTGGTATCGTAACCATGGCCTCTACCACCAGGGGTCTTGCGGCCTGTAGGTCTGGGGAGCGGCCCACACCACCAACAGCGGGCACATTGGCACCGGTGCGATTTACCCGCTGCACCCGCTGACCGGCAAATCCATCCGATGGACCCAAGGCACTGCCGGCCGAGAATAACCCGCCCTCGCGTTAAACATAGTGTCGATGTCCCTTACCCTTTATCACAATCCTGGAACTCCCTCCCTAACAGCACTGTGGGAGCACCTTCACCACACGGACTGCAGCGGTTCAAGATGGCGGCTCACCACCACCTTCTCGAGGGGCAATTGGGGATGGGCAATAAATGCCGGCCTTGCCAGCGACGCCCACATCCCAGGAACCAATATTCCTGGTCCAAGCTACAGACAGTAATATGTCCGATAATTAATTATATTAATGTTTCAAGACATTCGTCTTGCGTCTAGGAATTCGCACGAAGGGAACTCCCCGGGCTACGCCAGTGATTTCCTGTCCCCTTGAAGTTAGCTAAAGTTCCTAATTGAGTGAAGCCCTTTAGATGACGAGGAGGTGGGAGGAGGCTTGTGGGGAGCACATCACCTACACCGCACGGACCTGTTGGGCCGAATGGCCTGTTCCTGTGTTGTACGTTGTGTGTTAATTCTCTCCCCGCGCCCAGTGCTTCGGTTCATTTTATTTTCTTTCCTCCTCCTCCTCCTCCTCATCAATCTTAGACCCTGGGCCTGGGCGAAGAGTGGAAGGGAGGCGATGTGGCCCGGACGGTGGGAGGCGGGCAGAAAGTGCGGTGGCTGCAGAAGGAGATGGAGAAGCACGCGGCCCAGGAAGACCTGATCGTGATGTTCGTGGACAGGTAGGCCCCCGGTGGTTGCCAAGGGGAGGCCCGGGTGGTTCTCAGGGTGGTTGTCGGGGTAGGTCTAGGTGGTTGCCAAGGGTGTCCCAGGTGGTTGCCAGGGTGGTTGTCCGGGTAGATCTAGGTGGTTGCCAGGGTGGTTGTCCGGGTAGATCTAGGTGGTTGTCAGGGTAGGCCCGGGTGGTTGCCAGGGTGGTTGTCAGGGTAGGTCTAGGTGGTTGGCAGGGGAGGCCCGCTTGGTTGCCAGGCTAGGTCTAGGTGGTTGTCAGGGGAGGCCCGGGTGGTTGCCAGGGTGGTTGTCAGGGTAGGCCCGGGTGGTTGCCAGGATGGTTGCTAGGGTAGGTCTAAGTGGTTGTCAGGGGAGGCCTGGGTGGTTGTCAGGATGGTTGCCAGGGTAGGTCTAGGTGGTTGTCAGGGTAGGCACGGGTGGTTGTCAGGGTAGGCCCGGGTGGTTGCCAGGATGGTTGCTAGGGTAGGTCTAAGTGGTTGTCAGGGGAGGCCCGGGTGGTTGTCAGGATGGTTGCCAGGGTAGGTCTAGGTGGTTGTCAGGGGAGGCCCGGGTGGTTGTCAGGGTTGTTGCCAGGATGGTTGCCAGGGTCAGCCTGGCCACTTGCATTTTGGCGAACTCCGTGCACCGCATCGTTGCGAATCGTCGCTCGGTTTTGTTTACTGCCGAGCACAGTTTTCCCCGGTCTCCTCCCCGCACCCCCCCCCCCCCCACCCCCCAACTCCACCACGGTGTTCCAGTCAGTGAGGAAATGGCGGCGTTTTAGGAGGTGCATATACTTGTGCGGGATATTCCACTGCGGTGCAGGCAGGGGGAAGGGCGGGCGTTGGGCATGCGCCGTCTGTGCTCGTCCGCAACCGCTGCTCGCGTTCCCCCCGCCCCCCGGGCACCGTCTGCTCCGTGCCTGGAATTGTGCTGTTTACCGCCTTGGATCCGGCTGCAGACCCCTTCCGTCACTTTGCCCCTGGCGGGCATCCCCTCCCGTGCCAATCCAGACCATGACCGTCGGCACGCTATCCGACTGTGGGGGGCCTCGCCCGGCCCTGTCTCTGCCTGGCCTGTGACATGGATCAAGAATGGGAATTCTGGACGATTTAATTTTTCTTCCATTCAGATCCCTCCATGGCCCTCGCCCCTCCCTATCTCTGTAACCTCCTCCAGCCCCACAACCCACCCCTCACCCCCGGCCCCCGAGATGTCTGCGCTCCTCTAATTCTGCCCTCTGGAGCATCCCTGATTATAATAGCTCCACCATCGGTAGCCGAGCCTTCTGTTGCCTGGGCCCCAAGCTCTGGAACTCCCTCCCTAAACCTCTCCGCCTCTCTCCCCTCCTTTAAGACGCTCCTTAAAACCTACCTCTTTCGATCAAGTTTGACATGTTTACATACGTAATTCCCATGATAAATATGGATTTGGGAACTTAAAGGGAAAAAGTTGAGACAGCCGTGCTAAAACCGGGAAATGGTCATCTTTTCTAATATCGCCTGACTTGGCTCGGTGTCAAATTTCGTCTGATAATCGCTCCAATGAAGCACCCTGGGCCGTTTTTACTACTTTAAAGGCGCGAGATAAATGTAACTTGTTCCCGTCGACAAAATCCCATTTCCCGGTTTTAGCACGGCTGTCTCAACTTTTTCCCTTTAAGTTCCCAAATCCATATTTATCATGGGAATTACGTATGTAAACATGTCACACTGTAATTACCTCTTCCTGCCACTGGCAGCGCTGTAGCAGCACCTCTGATGAGCTCCCAGCTCCTCGGCCTGGACTGCGGAGAAACTCCTGCACTCCAACTAGCTCCACTTCTCTGCTTTTATCCCTTGCCCCTCTGGCTCTGCTGCTCTTGGCCTTGGCTTCCAACGTGCAATGTCACGGGAGGTCTACCAGTAGTTGGAGGAGCAGGGTGATGCAATGTGTTAAGCCACTGACCTTTCACCTTGGGGCCCGGGTATATCCATCTTTCGTGGCCTGCCCTGGCAACGACCCATGGCCTGCCCTGGTAACAACCTGGGCCTACCCTAGCAACCACCCAACCCTCTTGTTCACTAAAGCAAGACCTTGCACGCAAAATACTATGGGATAGCATTCACTGATGAGCAATATATCACCGTTGTGCCTAAATTACATGCAAGGCTTCTAGAATACATCTATCACACTTCAGACCATGATACAGAAGTGGGAGTGTTGGATGGGGCAGTGTAGAGGGAGCTTTACTCTGTATCTAACCCGTGCTGTACCTGCCCTGGGAGTGTTTGATGGGACAGTGTAGAGGGAGCTTTACTCTGTATCTAACCCCCTGTACCTGCCCTGGGAGTGTTTGATGGGACAGTGTAGAGGGAGCTTTACTCTGTATCTAACCCCGTGTTGTACCTGCCCTGGGAGTGTTTGATGGGACAGTGTAGAGGGAGCTTTACTCTGTATCTAACCTGTGCTGTAAGTATTTGCCAATTTGGCTGCTTTGAGCTTCTGTAGATTAAGGCATCCAAGTGAAACATTAACTTCCTTGCTGTGTGCTTGGCAGGTCAGTGTGTACCCAGGTGTGTGCCTGCCCAGATATGGCTTCAGTTCTTGGCAAAAGGGGCTCTTCAACTTAGAATTGCCACTCATCGAGGAGAGAGCTTACGAGAGATTTCTTCACCCAGAGGGTGGTTGGAGTGCAGAATGCCTTGCCACACGCACTAGTTGAGGCAGAGGCCAGTGCATCTTTTACTGGGAAATTGGATGAATATTTGAAGCAGAGTAAGATACAGGGCTATGGGGAGAGAGCGGGGCAGCGGGATTAGTTTGGAATTGATACAGGGCTATGGGGAGAGAGCGGGACAGTGGGATTAGTTTGGGATTGATACAGGCTATGGGGAGAGAGAGCGGGGCAGTGGGATTAGTTTGTGATTGATACAGGGCTATTGCGAGAGAGTGGGACAGTGGGATTGGTTTGGGATTGATACAGGGCTATTGAGAGAGAGCGGGACAGTGGGATTAGTTTGGGATTGATACAGGGCTATGGGGAGAGAGTGGGGCAGTGGGATTAGTTTGGGGATTGATACAGGGCTATGGGGAGAGAGCGGGGCAGTGGGATTAGTTTGGGATTGATACAGGGCTATGGGGAGAGAACGGGGCAGTGGGATTAGTTTGGGATTGATACAGGGCTATGGGGAGAGAGCGGGGCAGTGGGATTAGTTTGGGATTGATACAGGACTATGGGGAGAGAGCCTGCTCTCTCAAGTGAATGTGAAAGATCCCGTGGCACAAATTCGAAGAGCAGGGGGAGTTCTCCCCGGGACCAATATTTATCCCTCGACCAACATCACTAAAAGCGGATTAGCTGGGTCAGTATCACATTGCTGTCTGTGGGAGCTTGCTGTGCGCAAAATGGTGTTTTCCCACAGTGACTACACCTCAAACAGTACTTCGTTGGCTGCAAAGCGCTTTGGGACATCCGGAGGTGGTTAAAGGTGCTATATAGATGCACGACTTTCAGAAGACTGGCAAAAGTTGTTGTAAACTCTTCTGCGTGGGGAGGGTGAAATGGTCGGAAGGCGACGTACGTGTGGGAGACCCAGCCCATAATATAAAGGGGGGGGGGGGTGGCTGCGTGGGTTATTAAGGGGGGTTGTGGGGGGGTGTGAGGAAGGCTTCGCTTTCACCTTCTGAGCAGAGTAGGCTTGGTGCCTTTTACTGCAGCTTATCGGGGCTGAGGGGTAACCTGCAGACAAGAGAGCGACTGTTCACAGTCGGTGCCGTATCCGCTTACACTCTCTCCGGACTGCAGACGCGAGTCGTGTGGAGGTGGGGTGGCGTGTTGTGGAAACAGAAGGCCCCATTCAGGCCTCGAGTGGAATTTCAGAAGATGAATTTCTATTGCCGTCTGATTTTTTTCTCTCTCTCTCTCTCTCTCTCTCTCTCACTCTCTCGACTCTGCTTTCTAATTTTTCGAAAGGACCCTGCCAAGAATCTTTGTCGGAGCGTGGCCCAGGCTGGCCGCCAGGAATAATCCTCGAGAAATATTCCGACTTGGCGGCCCGAGGGCTGGGTGGGATCGCTGGGAACATTAGGAACAGGAGGCCCATTCAGACCCTCGAGTCTGTTTCTTTAGGAACAGGAGGAGGCCCATTCAGCCCCTCGAGCCTGTTACACAGGAACAGGAGGAGGCCCATTCAGCCCCTCGAACCTGTTACACAGGAACAGGAGGAGGCCCATTCAGCCCCTCGAACCTGTTACACAGGAACAGGAGGAGGCCCATTCAGCCCCTCGAACCTGTTACACAGGAACAGGAGGAGGCCATTCAACCCCTTGAGCCTGTTACACAGGAACAGGAGGAGGCCCATTCAGCCCCTCGAGCCTGTTGCGCCATTCAATCAGGTCACGGTTGATCTGTACCTCGACTCCATTTACCTGCCTGTGCTCCGTATTCCTCGATACCCGCACCAAGAGAAACCTACCGAGCTCAGACTTGAAAGCTCCAATTGATCCTCAGCATCCACAGGCTTTTGGGGGGAGAGAGGAGAGAGGAGAGAGGAGAGAGGAGAGAGGAGAGAGGAGAGAGGAGAGAGGAGAGAGGAGAGAGGAGAGAGGAGAGAGGAGAGAGGAGAGAGGAGAGAGGAGAGTTCCAGATTCCCACTGCCCTTTGTGTGAAGAAGTGTTTCCTGACGTCACCCCTGAACGGCCTGGCTCTAATTTTAAGGTGGCGCCCCTCTTGTTCTGGACTCTTCCACCAGAGGAAATCATTTCTCTGTATCTACCCCGTCAACTCCTTCAATCATCTCGATTAGATCAATCTTCTAAACTGGCAATATAAGCCAGTGTTGATTGAGGGATAAATATTGGCCCCAGGACACCGGGGAGAACTCCCCTGCTCTTCTTCAAAATAGTGGCCGTGGGATCTTTTACATCCACCTGAGAGGGCAGACGGGGCCTCGGTTTAATGTCTCATCCGAAAGACGGCCCCTCCGACAGTGCGGCGCTCCCTCAGCACTGCACTGGGAGTGTCGGCCTGGATTTATGTGCTCGAGTCACTGGAGTGACTGGAACCCACAACCTTCTGACTCCGAGGCGCGTGTGCTGCCCACTGAGCTGACAATAGGCCGTTCTGTTTTACTTTGGCACATTCAGTTGATTTGTTGTGCGGTCTTCATAATCTCAAGACCCGACCCAATTTAGACCTTCAATTTAGAGGTTTAGGGAGGGAGTTCCAGAGCTTGGGGCCCAGGCAGCTGAAGGCACGGCCACCAATGGTGGAGTGATGGAAATCTGGGGATGCTCAGGAGGCCAGAATTGGAGGAGCGCTGACACAGAGATCTCTGGGAGGCGGCGGGGGCGGGGGGGGGTGGGTGCTGGGGAGGCCATGGAAGGATTTGAAAACAAGGATGAGAATTTAAAAATTGCCAGATTGGGAGCCAATGTAGGTCAGTGAGCACAGGGGGTGATAGGTGAGCGGGACTCGGTGCGAGTTAGGACACAGGACAGTGAGCACAGGGGGTGATGGGTGAGCGGGACTCGGTGCGAGTTAGGACACAGGACAGTGAGCACAGGGGGTGATGGGTGAGTGGGACTCAGTGCGAGTTAGGACACAGGACAGTGAGCACAGGGGGTGATGGGTGAGCGGGACTCGGTGCGAGTTAGGACACGGGGCAGCGAGCACAGGGGGTGATGGGTGAGCGGGACTCGGTGCGAGTTAGGACACGGGGTCAGCGAGCACAGGGGGTGATGGGTGAGCGGGACTCGGTGCGAGTTAGGACACGGGGTCAGCGAGCACAGGGGTGATGGGTGAGCGGGACTCGGTGCAAGTTAGGACACGGGGCAGCGAGCACAGGGGGTGATGGGTGAGCGGGACTGGGTGTGAGTTAGGACACAGGACAGCCGAGTTTTGGATCACCTCTAGTTTACGTAGGATAGAATGTGGGAGGCCGGCCAGGAATGCGTTGGAATAGTCAAGGCCAGAGCTGAGCACATCACACCCTCGCTGACCTACATTGGCTCCCAGTTAAGCAACATCTCAATTTCCAAACTTTCATCCTTGTTTTCAAATCCCAAATCCCTCCATGGCCTCGTCCCTCCCTATCTCTGTAATCTTCTCCAGCAGCTCCCCCCACCCCCCGAGATATCTGCGCTCCTCTAATTCTGCCCTCTTGAGCATCCCTGATTATAATCGCTCCACCATCGGTGGCCGTGCCTTCTGTTGCCTGGGCCCCAAGCTCTGGAACTCCCTCCCTAAACCTCTCTATCTCTCTTTCCTCCTTCAAAACGCTCCTTAAAACCAACCTCTTTGACCCAGCTTTTGGTCACCTGCCCTAATTTCTACTTATGTGGCTCGATGTCAAATCTCTTAATACTCCTGTGAAGCGCCTTGGGACCTTTCACTACGTTAAAGGCGCTATATAAATGCAAGTTGTTGTTGTTGAGGCGGAGTGAAGGCCGATTTTTGCTCGGTAGGCCGGCTGACCTTTGACTTATCTTCCCACCCCCCCACCCCCAGTCTCCCGCAGGAGGGGGACGCTCATTGAGCTTGGCCGTCGGAGCCTCCAGCTTCCTAGAAACTCGGCCAGGTGCCCGCACCTGAGCTGACCCAGAAAAAGAAAGCGGGAGTCGAGCCAAGGCCTGGGGCCTAGAGGCCGTTTTCTTTCAGCTCTTTGTGGCGTTTTTCTGCAGGATTTTGAACTCAATGGGCTGCTGGTGAGGGAGGAATTTGAATCACAGAATGGTTACAGCACAGCATAGGAGGCCATTCGGCCCATCGAGCCCGTGCCGGCTCTCTGCAAGAGCACCTCAGCCAGTCCCACTCCCCCGCCTTTTCACCGTAGCCCTGCTAAATTTTTTCCTTCAGGTACTTATCCAACTCCCTTTTGAAAGCGGCGATTGAGTCTGCCTCCACCGCCCTCTCGGAAAACGCATTCCAGATCCTAACCACTCGCTGCGTAAAAAACATAGAAAATAGGTGCAGGAGTAGGCCATTCGGCCCTTCGAGCCTGCACCACCATTCAATATGATCATGGCTGATCATGCAACTTCAGTACCCCATTCCTGCTTTCTCTCCATACCCCTTGATCCCTTTAGCTGTAAGGGCCACATCTAACTCCCTTTTGAATATATCTAACGAACTGGCCTCAACAACTCTCTGTGGTAGAGAATTCCACAGGTTCACAACTCTCTGAGTGAAGAAGTTTCTCCTCATCTCGGTCCTAAATGGCTTACCCCTTATCCTTAGACTGTAACCCCTGGTTCTGGACTTCCCCAACATCGGGAACATTCTTCCTGCATCTAACCTGTCCAATCCTGTTAGAATTTGATATGTTTCTGTGAGATCCCCTTTCATTCTTCTAAATTCCAGTATATAAAGGCCCAGTTGATCCCGTCTTTCCTCATATGTCAGTCCTGCCATCCCGGGAATCAGTCTGGTGAACCTTCGGCGCACTCCCTCAATAGCAAGAACGTCCTTCCTTAGATTAGGAGACCAAAACTGAACACAATATTCCAGGTGTGGCCTCACCAAGGCCCTGTACAACTGCAGTAAGACCTCCCTGCTCCTATACTCAAAAGTTTATCCTCATGTCGCCTTTGGTCCTTCTGCCAATCGCCTTAAATCTGTGCGTCCTCTGGTTCCCGACCCTTCCACCAATGGGAACAGTTTCTCTCTCGGTCTACTCTGTCCTGACCCCTCCTGATTTCGAACACCTCGATCGAATCTCCTCTCAACCTTCTCTGCTCCGAGGAGAACAGCCCCAGCTTCTCCAGTCTGTCCCCGTAACCGAAGTCCCTCATCCCTGCAACCATTCTCGTAAATCTCCTCCGCACCCTCTCTCAGGCCTTCGCATCCTTCCTAAAGTGTGGTGCCCAGAATTGGACACAATGCTCCAGTTGGGGCCGAACCAGTGTTTTATACAGGTTCATCATCACTGCCTTGCTTTTGTACTCTACGCCTCTATTTATGAAGCCCACGATCCTGTAAGCTTTTTTAACCCCTTTCTCAACCTGCCCTGCCACCTTCAACGCTCTGTGGCACATATACCCCCCAGGTCTTTCGTTTGGGCACTTTACATCCTTCTGGACTCAACATCGAGTCCAACAATTTCAGAGCGGTATCTCTGGCCTCCCCGCCCGCCCCCGAGCTTATGTTTTTTTTTTTGTTGCCTATGGCAGCTGGTCATTACTTCGCCATTCACACCCTATCCCGACTAACCTTTTTCTAACCTCGGTCATTACCAATTCAGTTCGGCCCATCGTTCCCTTTTTGTCTCTCTAATCTCTCCTGTCTATCACCGACCTTCCCTTTTGTTCTTTCCTCCTCTTCCCCCTTTCAGGTGCTCCTTAAGAATCCGTTCATTCCGAACATTCGTCGGTTCTGAGGAAGGGTCGCCGACCCGAAACGTTAACTCTGTTTCTCTCTCCGCGGCCGCTGCCCGACCCGCTGAGTATTTCCAGCACGTTTCAGTTTTTATTTCCCGATTCCAGCATCCGCGGTATTTAGCTTTTGTAACCCCCCCCCCCAGATCTCTCTGTTCACGCACTCCCCTTTAGGATCGTACCCTTTAGTTTATATCGCCTCTCCTCGTTCATCCTCGCACCTTTCTGCATTAAATTGCATCTGCCACGTGCCCGCCCATTTCACCAGCCCATCCATGTCTTTGAGGCTTAGTTGTATTGTAGAAAATGGAACCTTTCTCCAATCTTTGGAAGCTTCTCTTCCAACCCTCTGTCTTCAAGCATTATTTGAATGTGTAATGTATGCACCAGTGAGAATGCTAACCGATTGGTAGAGCTGTTGAGGTGGGAGTGGCTTAGCCAGTCACGTGATGTTCACCAGACTCAATAAAACCCCAGCCAGTTGGGTTCGGGGGATCCACGATGGGGCAGGTGGTTGTGAGCCTGGTGGATGAACCGGTAATGCGTCGTGTGATTGCTAAACCTTTTGCTAATAAGCTAACTAGTTCTTAATAGCCATGTGTTGCTATGGATTCTTAAGCAAAGACCCCATGAAGCAAATACGTTTCAAAATGAAACATTGAAATGTACAAATTTCTTGACAGGGTAGATGCAGGGAGGATGTTTCCCCCCGGGCTGGGGAGTCTAGAACCAGGGGTCACACAGTCTCAGGATAAGGGGTCGGCCATTTAGGACTGAGATGAGGAGGAATTTCTTCACTCAGAGGGTGGTGAATCTTTGGAATTCTCTGCCCCAGAGGGCTGTGGAGGCTCAGTCGTTGAGTATATTCAAGGCCGAGATCAATAGATTTTTGGATATTAAGGGAATCGAGGGATATGGGGATCGGGCGGGAAAGTGGAGTTGAGGTCGATGATCAGCCGTGGAGCAGGCTCGAGGGGCCGAATGGCCGACTCCTGCTCCTATTATTTTCTTATGTTCTGTTTATCAAGGCAGAAAGGGGAATTAGAACTTTCGGTACTTATTTCTGGACTTTTCAAACTTTTGCATTTTGGATTGAAGGTTTGAAGGAAACCAGGTTTGTTTTATAGAATGAAAGGGCGTTCATTTATATAGCACCTTTCACCACCTCAGGACGTCCCAAAGCACTTTGCAGCCCATGAAGTATTTTTTCAAGTGTAGTCACAGTTGTAATGTAGAAAACACGGCAGCCAATTTGCGCACAGCAAGCTCCCACAGACAGGCAATATGATAATGACCCAGATAATCTGTTTTTGGTGTGGTTGGTTGAAGGATCAATAATGGCCCTGAACACTGGGGATAACTCCCCTGCTCTTCAAAATAGTGGCCATGGGGTCTTTAACGTCCACCTGAGTACAGAGTAAAGCTCCCTCTACACTGTCCCATCAAACACTCCCAGGGCAGGTACAGCACGGGGTTAGATACAGAGTAAAGCTCCCTCTACACTGTCCCATTAAACACTCCCAGGGCAGGTACAGGGGATTAGATACAGAGTAAAGCTCCCTCTACACTGTCCCATCAAACACTCCCAGGGCAGGTACAGCATGGGTTAGATACAGAGTAAAGCTCCCTCTACACTGTCCCATCAAACACTCCCAGGGCAGGTACAGCACGGGTTAGATACAGAGTAAAGCTCCCTCTGCACTATCCCATCAAACACTCCCAGGGCAGGTACAGCACGGGGTTAGACACAGAGTAAAGCTCCCTCTACACTGCCCCATCAAACACTCCCAGGGCAGGTACAGCACAGGGTTAGATACAGAGTAAAGCTCCCTCTACACTGTCCCATCAAACACTCCCAGGGCAGGTACAGCACGGGGTTAGATACAGAGTAAAGCTCCCTCTACACTGTCCCATCAAACACTCCCAGGGCAGGTACAGCACGGGTTAGATACAGAGTAAAGCTCACTCTACACTGTCCCATCAAACACTCCCAGGGCAGGTACAGGGGGTTAGATACAGAGTAGCGCTTCTTGTAAACTGTCCCATTATGACTTGTCTTTGGTCTGAGCTGACTCTGTCCAAACCCAGGCTGTGTTGGGCCTCCATGGAAAGTAGGGGGAGTTGCATCGCATTTGGGTCTTGGCCGGTTGAGGACCCCGGGAGGTGGTGCGGTGGGCCTGGTGTCTGGCTCACTTGAGCACCCTGTTGTTGTCGAACCGATACTAACGGACTGTGTGTGTGTGTGTGTGTGCGCCTCTGTTAACGTTGTCGATGATTCATCGAGTTGAGCTTGCTCCCAATCTGTGCAGCGCCTGACTCTGAAACCATTGCAATCGACACTCTCCTTTGTTGAGAGTTTAATGGTTTAAGTTTACCTGTTCTGCATTAGTAAGCGATTCCAGGCTACAGAACAAGGAGTGTACAGATTCAGAGCCAAAGGAGATTAGAACTGATTCAAACGGGAGAAATTTAAGACTCTGCAATGGTATGTTGCTCCCATTGAGTGGATCGGACTCTTGTCCTACTTCTGGTCCCTGCTCTGTATTAAAAGCTGCGAGGAGGTAGACCGCTTGGAGGTCCTGCTCCCAACAAGGCCTTGACTCCAGTGATGACTATCAACCAGAACCCCGCCCCCCCCTCTCCAATCCCTCCAGTCGGTGGGTATCTCCCTGTGTCTCTCGCTTCCGAGCCTGAAGGTGGTGAGTTCAAGTCCCCACTCCAGAGACCTGAGCCCACAATCCAGGCCGACTCCCAGTGTCAGCACTGAGAGAGTCTGCAAACTCCAACGGCAGGGTAAGCACACCAACGTCAGTATTCTCTCTCGGGACAGACTCTCTCTGGGAGGACAGACGCACCAACGTTAGCGTCCTCGACCAGGCCAACAACCCCAGCATCGAAGCACTGACCACACTCGACCAGCTCCGCTGGGCGGGCCACATTGTCGGCATGCCCCGACATGAGACTCCCAAAGCAAGCGCTCTACTCGGAACTCCTTCACAGCAAGCGAGAGCCCCAGGTGGGCAGAGGAAACGTTACAAGGACCACCCTTAAAGCCTCCCTGACAAAGTGCAACATCCCCACCGACACCTGGGAGTCCCTGGGCCAAAGACCAGTCCGCCCTAAGAGGAGGAAGTGCATCTGGGAGGGCGCTGAGCACCTCGAGTCTCGTCGCCGAGAGCGTGCAGAGGCCAAGTACAAACAGCGGAAGGAGCGTGCGGCAAACCAAACTCCCCACCCACCCCTTCCCTCCGACCACCATCTGCCCCGGCCTGCGACAAAGACTGTAGGTCCCACATTGGACTCTTCAGTCGCCTGAGAACTCCGTATTCACGTGGAAGCAAGTCATCTTCGACTCCGAGGGACCGAGGGGGTACCGCACTGTCGGAGGGGCGGTACTGAGGGAGCACCGCACTGTCGGAGGGGCGGTACTGAGGGAGCGCCGCACTGTCGGAGGGGCAGTACTGAGGGAGCGCCGCACTGTCGGAGGGGCGGTACTGAGGGAGCGCCGCACTGTCGGAGGGGCAGTACTGAGGGAGCGCCGCACTGTCGGAGGGGCGGTACTGAGGGAGCGCCGCACTGTCGGAGGGGCGGTACTGAGGGAGCGCCGCACTGTCGGAGGGGCGGTACTGAGGGAGCGCCGCACTGTCGGAGGTGCCGTCTTTCGGATGAGACGTTAAACCGAGGCCCGGTCTGCCCTCTCAGGTGGACGTAAAAGATCCCACGGCCACTATTTTGAAGAAGAGCAGGGGGAGTTCTCGTCCTGGGGCCAATATTTATCCCTCAATCAACCTAACAAAAAAAATCCAGATTATCTGGTCATTATCACATTGCAGTCTGTGGGAGCTTGCTGTGCGTAATTCAGTTGCACTGTTTCTCTGTCTCTGCAGTACAGAGAGACCTGGGGGTCCTTGTGCATGAAACACAAAAAGTTAGTATGCAGGTACAGCAAGTGATCAGGAAGGCCAATGGAATGTTGGCCTTTATTGCAAGGGGGATGGAGTATAAAAGCAGGGAAGTCCTGCTACAACTGTACAGGGTATTGGTGAGGCCACACCTGGAGTACTGCGTGCAGTTTTGGTCTCTTAATTTAAGGATATACTTGCATTGGAGGCAGTTCAGAGAAGGCTCACTCGGTTGATTCCAGAGATGAAGGGGGTTGACTTATGAAGAAAGGTTGAGCAGGTTGGGTCTATACACGTTGGAGTTTAGAAGAATGAGAGGTGACCTTATTGAAATGTAAAGGATTCTGAGGGGGCTCGACAGGGTAGATGCAGAGAGGATGTTTCCCCCCTTTGTGGCGAAATCTAGAACTAGGGGGCATAGTCTCAGAATAAGGGGTCGCCCATTTAAAATGGAGATGAGGAGGAATTTCTTCTCTGAGGGTTGTGGAATTCGCTGCTCCAGAGAGCTGTGGAGGCTGGGTCATTGAATATATTTAAGGTAGAGAGATTTGAGCGATGAGGGAGTGACGGGTTATGGGGAGCGGGCATTAAGTGGAGCTGAGCCCATGATCGGATCAGCCATGATCTTATTGAATGGCGGAGCAGGCTCGAGGGGCCGAATGGCCGACTCCAGCTCCTATTTCTTGCGTTCTTCTGCCCCCTGGTGGGGGGATTCCACGTGGTCGCCCAAGTGATGTGTCCACTCCCTCCATCTTGTTCCGCAGTTATGATGTCATCTTTGCTGGCTCCCCGCTGGAACTGTTGAAGAAGTTCATGCAGTTTAATCACAAGGTCATTTTCGCGGCAGAAGGATTTGTCTGGCCCGACCAGTCACTGGCGGACAAGTACCCAATGGTCCGCACAGGGAAGCGATATCTTAATTCCGGAGGTGAGGTATTTTTGTTTAATATATTGACTCTCTGATGTTGCAGGGAACACGTCTTGTTATATACGTGAGCCCTTCCGACTTTCTATTCGTGCACTCTAGGTAACGGACACTGAGGTTTCGGAAAGCAGGTCCGCAGGATTAATTTCCCCCCCCCCCCCCCCCCCCCCACTTAAAGCCACCCGTCTCCTCCCTTGCCTCGGCTCATCGGCTGCTGAAGCCCTCACCCGCACTTTAGTGCCATCTAGACTTGACTTATTCCAACGCTGTCCTGCCTGACGTTTCGCGTAAACTCGAGGTGATCCAAAACTTGGCAGAATTTGAGGAGTGCAGATATCTCGTGGGAGGGGTGGGGGGGTGAGGAGGGGGGTGGGGGGGGGGAGTTGTGGGGCCGGAGGAGATTACAGAGAGAGGGAGGGGGCGAGGGCCATGGAAGGATTTGTAAACAAGGATGAGAATTTTGAAATTGAGGCGTTACTTAACCGGGAGCCAGTGTGGGTCAGTGAGCACAGGGGGTGATGGGTGAGTGGGACTTGGTGCGAGTTAGGACACGGGGCAGCGAGCACAGGGGGTGATGGGCGAACGGGACTCGGTGCGAGTTAGGACACGGGGCAGCGAGCACAGGGGGTGATGGGTGAGCGGGACTCTGTGCGAGTTAGGACACGGGGCAGCGAGCACAGGGGGCGATGGGTGAGTGGGACTCAGTGTGAGTTAGGACACGGGGCAGCGAGCACAGGGGGTGATGGGTGAGCGGGACTCAGTGTGAGTTAGGACACGGGGCAGCGAGCACGGGGTGATGGGTGAGCGGGACTTGGTGCGAGTTAGGACACGGGGCAGCGAGCACAGGGGGCGATGGGTGAGCGGGACTCGGTGCGAATTAGGACACGGGGCAGCGAGCACAGGGGGTGATGGGTGAGCGGGACTCGGTGCGAGTTAGGACACGGGGCAGCGAGCACAGGGGGTGATGGGTGAGCGGGACTCGGTGCGAGTTAGGACACGGGGCAGCGAGCACAGGGGGCGATGGGTGAGCGGGACTCGGTGCGAGTTAGGACACGGGGCAGCGAGCACAGGGGGTGATGGGTGAGCGGGACTCGGTGCGAGTTAGGACACGGGGCAGCGAGCAAAGGGGGGCGATGAGTGAGTGGGACTCGGTGCGAGTTAGGACACGGGGCAGCGAGCACAGTGGGCGATGGGTGAGTGGGACTCGGTGCGAGTTAGGACACGGGGCAGCGAGCACAGGGGGTGATGGGTGAGCGGGACTCGGTGTGAGTTAGGACACGGGGGCAGCGAGCACAGGGGGTGATGGGTGAGTGGGACTGGGTGCGAGTTAGGACACGGGGCAGCCGAGTTTTGGATCACCTCCAGTTTATGTCGGGTAGAATGTGGGAGGCCGGCCAGGAGTGCGTTGGAATAGTCAAGTCTGGAGGTAACAAAGGCATGGATGAGGGCAAGTGCAGGTAATTGAGAGAATCTCACCGTCTAACCGCTCCCCTGATGATCCGTTTCAGTAACGCCCCGGAAGATTCCGGTTCGCCTGCTTTCATTGGCACGTTGAGTGCCTGGCATGAGATAGGTAGAAAAAAAATCTACCTGAGGATTTGCATGTTTGTTATAAAATTGATAATCTTGACGTGTTGGTAGTATAATCATTTTGCATGTTGGTAGTAAAATTGATCAGTTTTTAACGTCCAAGGTTGGGTTACTAAAGGCCATAAATCCTTACTAAAGCTGTTCCCGTGCCTCTTCCCCTCCCAAGGGCGAGCATGTGGGTAACACACAGATTTATTTCACCCTGTGCACACCAAGAAGTGGGGGTAGAATGATGTGTAATGAGCTTCAGTGAAAAGCGGGAGATGGTGACCTGTCATTAGTGGTGATAACTGGAGGCGATTGAAGGAAGTGGAATAAGAGAAATTTCTGGCATGACTTCCCGCCCTCTCCCTCAGTAGGTCACCTGCTGTTTGTTTTGTCTCTCTTTTATGTCTTGAACTACTTTGATTTATCCTTCCTCCTATCGGCTTGGATTTAATAGCACTAAAACCGTTTAACCAGCTCAGGTTTCTCTTTTGAACGTATTATAGGTCATTTAACCCATATTTCCTCGTGCGTGTGTGCATGTGCGCGTGTGAATGTGCGTGCATGTGTATGTGTGCGTGCGCACGCGTGTGCGTACCGATAAGGGGTTGTGGAGAGCGGGCAGGGAACATAAGAAATAGGAACAGGAGTAGGCCATAAGGCCCCTCAAGCCATTAAATAAGGCTGATCCGATCATGGACTCAGCTCCACTTCCCCGCCCGCTCCCCATATCCCCTTTATCGTTTAAGAAACATGTCTATTTCTGTCTTAAATTTATTCAATGTCCCGGCTTCCACAGGCAGTGAATTCCACAGATTTACAACCCTCTGAGAGAAGAAATTCCTCCTCATCTCAGTTTTAAATGGGTGGCCCCTTATTCTAAGATCATGCCCTCTAGTTCTAGTCTCCCCCATCAGTGGAAACATCCTCTCTGCATCCACCTTGTCAAGCCCCCTCATAATCTTATACGTTTCGATAAGATCACCTCTCATTCTTCTGAACTCCAATGAGTAGAGGCCCAACCTACTCAACCTTTCCTCATAAGTCAAACCCCTCATCCCCGGGATCGACCGAGTGAACCTT
The DNA here is from genome assembly GCF_044704955.1 of Pristiophorus japonicus. Taxonomy (NCBI): domain Eukaryota; kingdom Metazoa; phylum Chordata; class Chondrichthyes; family Pristiophoridae; genus Pristiophorus; species Pristiophorus japonicus. The sequence continues at coordinate 89,063,220 of NC_091996.1, read as the reverse complement.
CTCTGAACTACCTCCACAGCAAGTATATTCTTTTGTAACTATGGAAACCAAAACTGCACGCAGTACTCCAGGTGTGGCCTCACCAATACCCTGTACAACTGTAGCAAGGCTTTCCTGCTTTTATACTCCATCCCCTTTGCAATAAAGGCCAAGATTCCATTGACCTTCCTGATCACTTGCTGTACCTGCAGACCATTCTTTTGCGTTTCATGTACAAGTACCCCCAGGTCCCGCTGTACTGCGGCACTTTGCAATCTTTCTCCATTTAAATAAAAACTTGCTCTTTGATTTTTTTCTGCCAAAGTGCATGACCTCACACTTTCCAACATTATACTCCATCTGCCAAATTTTTGCCCACTCACTTAGCCTGTCTATGTCCTTCTGCAGATTTGGTGTGTCCTCCTCACACATTGCTTTTCTTCCCATCTTTGTATCGTCAGCAAACTTGGCTATGTTACACTCGGTCCCTTCTTCCAAGTCGTTATAGATTGTAAATAGTTGGGGTCCCAGCACTGATCCCTGCGGCACCCCACTAGTTACTGTTTGCCAACCAGAGAATGAACCATTTATCCCGACTCTCTGTTCTCTGTTAGTTAGCCAATCCTCTATCCATGCTAATATATTACCCCCAACCCCGTGAACTTTTATCTTGAGCAGTAACCTTTTATGTGGCACCTTAATCAAATGCCTTTTGGAAGTCCAAATACACCACATTCACTGGTTCCCCTTTATCCACCCTGTTTGTTACATCCTGAGTCCATGGTCAGATCAGCTATGATCGAATTAAATGGTGGAGCAGGCTCGAGGGGCCGTATGGCCTACTCCTGCTCCTATTTCGTGTGTGTGTGTGTGTGTATACACAGCGGTTATGTTACTGGACGAATAATCTAGACCCTGGACTAATAAACCGGAGACATGAGTTCAAATCCCACCGGGGCAGCTGGGGAATATAAATTCAGCTCATTAAATAAATCTGGAATAAAAAAAATCTTGTGTCTGAAATGGTGACCATGATTGTCGTAGAAACCCATCTGGTTCACTAATGTCCTTTAGGGAAGGAAATCTGCCGCCTTTACCCGGTCTGGCCTACACGTGACTCCAGACCCACAGCAATGTGGTTGACTCTTGACTGCTCCCCTGAAATGTCCCAGCGAGACACTCAGTTGTACACAGCTGCTACAAAAAAAGACCGTCACCACACGGACTGCAGCGGTTCAAGAAGGCGGCTCACCACCACCTTCTCAAGGGGCAATTAGGGATGGGCAATAAATGCCGGCCTTGCCAGCGACGCCCACATCCTGTGAATGACTAAAAGAAAAGTGTGCATGTGGGTTAAGGTACGTGAGTGTGCACGTGTGTGTGTAGTGTGCACGTGTGCGTGTAGTGGGTTCAGGTACGTCAGTGTGCACGTGTGTGTAGTGGGTTCAGGTACGTGAGTGTGCACGTATGTGTAGTGGGTTCAGGTACGTGAGTGTGCACGTATGTGTAGTGGGTTCAGGTAAGTGAGTGTGCACGTGTGTGTAGTGGGTTCAGGTACGTGAGTGTGCACGTGTGTGTCGTGGGTTCAGGTACGTGAGTGTGCACGTGTGTGTAGTGGGTTCAGGTATGAGTGTGAACATGTGTGTCGTGTGCACGTGTGTGTCGTGGGTTCAGGTACGTGAGTGTGCACGTGTGTGTAGTGGGTTCAGGTATGAGTGTGAACATGTGTGTCGTGTGCACGTGTGTGTCGTGGGTTCAGGTACGTGAGTGTGCACGTGTGCGTGTAGTGGGTTCAGGTACATGAGTGCGCACGTGTGCGTGTAGTGGGTTCGGGTACGTGAGTGTGCACGTGTGTGTAGTGGGTTCAGGTACGTGAGTGTGCACGTATGTGTAGTGGGTTCAGGTACGTGAGTGTGCACGTGTGTGTCGTGGGTTCAGGTACGTGAGTGTAGTGTGCACGTGTGTGTAGTGGGTTCAGGTACGTGAGTGTGCACGTGTGTGTCGTGGGTTCAGGTACGTGAGTGTGCACGTATGTGTAGTGGGTTCAGGTACGTGAGTGTGCACGTATGTGTAGTGGGTTCAGGTACGTGAGTGTGCACGTGTGTGTCGTGGGTTCAGGTACGTGAGTGCACGTGTGTGTAGTGGGTTCAGGTATGTGAGTGTGAACGTGTGTGTCGTGAGTTCAGGTACGTGAGTGTACACGTGTGTCGTGGGTTCAGGTACGTGAGTGTGCACGTGTGTGTCGTGGGTTCAGGTACGTGAGTGTGCACGTGTGTGTAGTGGGTTCAGGTACGTGAGTGTGAACATGTGTGTAGTGTGCACGTGTGTGTCGTGGGTTCAGGTACGTGAGTGCACGTGTGTGTAGTGGGTTCAGGTACATGAGTGTGAACATGTGTGTAGTGTGCACGTGTGTGTCGTGGGTTCAGGTACGTGAGTGTGCACATGTGTGTAGTGGGTTCAGGTACGTGAGTGTGAACATGTGTGTAGTGTGCACGTGTGTGTCGTGGGTTCAGGTACGTGAGTGTGCACGTGTGTGTAGTGGGTTCAGGTACGTGAGTGTGAACATGTGTGTAGTGTGCACGTGTGTGTCGTGGGTTCAGGTACGTGAGTGTGCACGTGTGTGTAGTGGGTTCAGGTACATGAGTGTGAACATGTGTGTAGTGTGCACGTGTGTGTCGTGGGTTCAGGTACATGAGTGTGCACGTGTGTGCGAGCGAGAGCGTGTGTGAGAACGTGTGAGTGTGAGCGAGAGAGAGAGTATGAGTGAGCGTGAGTGTTGGGGGTGGGGGAGATTGGTGAATTATAGGGGAACCTGAATTCGTGGCCCCTCTCCCTCCCTTTAACCGCGATGTGGTTTGCTGTGCCACAGGGTTTATTGGGCACGCGCCGTACATCAACAACATCGTCCAGCAGTGGAAGTTTAAGGATGACGATGATGACCAGCTTTTCTACACCAAGATTTACCTCAACCCCGTTCTCAGGGTGAGTCATAATCTCCGCAACAGGGGGAGCGTCGGGCAAAATAAAAATAACCATTTCCTCGGTGGGTCAACCCACAACCCACACCTTCCCACCACATCCCTCCATCTCATCTTCTCTCCATCTCCCTCAATCCCACCTTCTCTCCATCTCCCTCAACCGCACGTAAGAATCACAGCATATCAATGAGAGCGAGTATTTCTGCCTTATTTCCACGACCTTGGAGGCCCTATAATGTTCACCGGTCTGAGATTGGCAGGGAGCACCACACTGTCGGAGGGGCGGTACTGAGGGAGTGCCGCACTGTCGGAGGGGCGGTACTGAGGGAGTGTCGGAGGGCGGTACTGAGGGAGCGCCGCACTGTCGGAGGGGCGGTACTGAGGGAGCGCCGCACTGTCGGAGGGGCGGTACTGAGGGAGTGCCGCACTGTCGGAGGGGCGGTACTGAGGGAGTGCCGCACTGTCGGAGGGGCGGTACTGAGGGAGCGCCGTACTGTCGGAGGGGCGGTACTGAGGGAACGCCGCACTGAGGGAGCGCCGTACTGTCGGAGGGGCAGTACTGAGGGAGCGCCGCACTGTCGGAGGGGTGGTACTGAGGGAGCGCCGCACTGTCGGAGGGGCGGTACTGAGGGAGCGCCGCACTGTCGGAGGGGCGGTACTGAGGGAACGCCGCACTGTCGGAGGGGCGGTACTGAGGGAACGCCGCACTGTCGGAGGGGCAGCACTGAGGGAGTGCCGCACTGTCGGAGGGGCCGTACTGAGGGAGCGCCGTACTGAGGGAGCGCCGCACTGTCGGAGGGGCAGTACTGAGGGAGCGCCGCACTGTCGGAGATGTCATCTTTCGGATGAGGCGTTAAACCGAGGCCCCGTCTGCTCTCGGGTGGACTTAGAAGATCACTCTCTCAGAAGAACAGGAGTGTTCTCCCAGTGTCCTGAAAATTATTAATCCCTCAACCAACATCACTTTAAAAAAAAAACAGATTAACTGCCCATTTATCGCATTGCTGTGTGTGGGAGCTTGCTGTGCACAAATTGGCCGCCGCGTTTCCCACATTCCAACAGCGACCACACTCCAGAAGTACTTCATTGGCTGTAAAGCGCTTTGGGACGTTGCAAGGATGTTGCCAAGGGCTGTGATCAGCTGTTGTATAAATGCAAGCCCTTTCTGCTCTCCTCCCCCTTGTTTGTTCCTGCTCGCTGTGGGGGCTTCGTTTCTGTTCGGGGGGGGCCGGTGGAGGAGCCTGAAAAGTTCACCTGCTGGTTTTGCTCACTCTTCCTGCAGGAGAAGTACAAGATGACACTCGATCATCGATCCACAATCTTCCAAAACCTCAATGGTGCTTTGGGTAAGTCACTGACTTTCAGTGCTGGGACCCCAGCTATTTACAATCTACATCAATGATTTGGATGAAGGAATTGAATGTAATATCTCCAAGTTTGCAGATGACACTAAGCTGGGTGGCGGTGTGAGCTGTGAGGAGGATGCTCAGAGGCTGCAGGGTGACTTGGACAGGTTAGGTGAGTGGGCAAATGCATGGCAGATGCAGTTTAATGTGGATAAATGTGAGGTTATCCACTTTGGTGGCCAAAACAGGAAGGCAGAATATTATCTGAACGGTGACAGATTAGGAAAAGGAGAGGTGCAACGAGACCTGGGTGTCATGGTACATCAGTCATTGAAAGTTGGCATGCAGGTACAGCAGGCGGTGAAGAGGGCAACTGGCATGTTGGCCTTCATAGCGAGAGGATTTGAGTATAGGAGCAGAGAGGTCTTACTGCAGTTGTACAGGGCCTTGGTGAGGCCTCACCTGGAATATTGTGTTCAGTTTTGGTCTCCTAATCTGAGGAAGGACGTTCTTGCTATTGAGGGAGTGCAGCGAAGGTTCACCAGACTGATTCCCGGGATGGCTGGACTGACATATGAGGAGGGACTGGATCGACTGGGCCTTTATTCACTGGAATTTAGAAGAATGAGAGGGGATCTCATAGAAATATATAAAATTCTGACAGGATTGGACAGGTTAGATGCAGGAAGAACGTTCCCGATGTTGGGGAAGTCCAGAACCAGGGGTCACAGTCTAAGGATAAGGGGTAGGCCATTTAGGACCGAGATGAGGAGAAACTTCTTCACTCAGAGAATTGTGAACCTGTGGAATTCTCTACCACAGAAAGTTGTTGAGGCCAGTTCGTTGGATGTATTCAAAAGGGAGTTAGATGTGGCCCTTACGGCTAAAGGGATCAAGGGGTATGGAGAGAAAGCAGGAATGGGGTACTGAAGTTGCATGATCAGCCATGATCATATTGAATGGTGGTGCAGGCTCGAAGGGCCGAATGGCCTACTCCTGCACCTATTTTCTGTGTTTCTATGTCCTGCTCCTCACCCCGGTGGCTCCCATCTCACCGTCTCAGCGCGGAATGTCCCCCTCCCCCCCCCCCCCCCCCATCCCCCTTCACCGTGCTGAGCCTCTCTTTTTCCCTCCCCCCACCTCACCGTGTGGACTCTCTCTTCCCCCACCTCGCTGTGCAGTACCTCTTTCCCCTCTCACAGGGAGGGAGCGTTTGCCGGGGACAGTGACTGACTCCCGGCCTGGCTCTACGTTTACATCTCGGCCTAGCATGTTGCCAAGCCAGGGACGCCCAAACTGCTGCCGGTTCGATGCCCAGCCCGTGCCGTTGGGGGGCGCCGATCGCGGGCACGGTGCTGGTCGGAGCGGGAGTCGGGCCCTGGTGACCCCGGGCCAAAGTCGGGCGCGGTTCCGGCCTCCGATCAATGGCCCCTGACCCCGGCGGGGTGGTGGTGGTGGTGTTGTGTGTTTCTGTCTGACGTTACCGACTGCCGCCTCTCCACGCTAACCATCCCCGTGTCCCGCCATCTTGCAGAGGAAGTTGTTCTGAAGTTTGAGAAAGGATTGGCCAGAGTCCGCAACATCGCCCAGGACACGTTGCCGGTGGTCGTCCATGGCAACGGGCCTACTAAGGTAACCGGGCACAGGCCCACTCACTCACTGCCGCTGACTCGCGAATGGGTCGTCACTGGGGTTTCAGGAAGGTGTGATGGTGGGTGAGGGAAATTGTTGTGTAACCAACATTTAAACTGCGGTAAACACTCAGCAAATCACCCCATCTTCTCTCTATTGAACCCGTGGGTTGTGCCTAATGGAGCATTTAGAGATGTATAACACTGGGGTACAATACTGGTGGGTACAGGTCTGTCACTGTATAACACTGGGGTACAATACTGGTGGGTACAGGTCTGTCACTGTATAACACTGGGGTACAGTACTGGTGGGTACAGGTCTGTCATTGTATAACACTGGGATACAGTACTGGTGGTACAGGTCTGTCACTGTATAACACTGGCGTACAGTACTGGTGGGTACAGGTCTGTCACTGTATAACACTGGCGTACAGTACTGGTGGGTAGAGGTCTGTCACTGTATAACACTGGGGTACAATACTGGTGGGTACAGGTCTGTCACTGTATAACACTGGGGTACAATACTGGTGGGTACAGGTCTGTCACTGTATAACATGGGGTACAGTACTGGTGGGTACAGGTCTGTCACTATAACACTGGGGTACAGTACTGGTGGGTACAGGTCTGTCACTGTATAACACTGGGGTACAGTACTGGTGGGTACAGGTCTGTCACTGTAACACTGGGGTACAGTACTGGTGGGTGCAGGTCTGTCACTGTATAACACTGGGGTACAGTACTGGTGGGTACAGGTCTGTCACTATAACACTGGGGTACAATACTGGTGGGTACAGGTCTGTCACTGTGTAACACTGGCGTACAGTAGTGGAGGGTACAGGTCTGTCACTGTATAACACTGGGGTACAGTACTGGAGGGTACAGGTCTGACACTGGGGTACAGTACTGGAGGGTACAGGTCTGACACTGGGGTACAGTACTGGTGGGTACAGGTCTGTCACTATAACACTGGGGTACAGTACTGGTGGGTACAGGTCTATCACTGTATAACACTGGGGTACAGTACTGGTGGGTACAGGTCTGTCACTGTATAACACTGGGGTACAGTACTGGTGGGTACAGGTCTATCACTGTATAACACTGGGGTACAGTACTGGTGCGTACAGGTCTGTCACTGTATAACACAGGGGTACAACTTTACAGCCTACCGAACTCAACATCGAGTTCAACAATTTCTGACCCTAATTTTGCAAACGGCAACTATTGACAATTCTGCCATTGGCACCCTATCTGGACCGATCTTTAGTTTCTTTTCTTGTCCCATTACCATCACCTTTTGTCTCTCTAATCTCTCCTGCCTTCCACCCTATCACAGACCTTCCCTTTTCTTTTTTCCTCCCCCTCTCTGCCTTGCCTAAAACTTGTCACATCTCTAACATTTTCCAGCTCTGAAGACGGGCCATCGACCCGAAACGTTAACTCTGTTTCTCTCGCCACAGCTGCTGCCTGACCCGCTGAATATTTCCGGCGTTTTCTGTTTTGATCGCTCAAACAAGACTTCCGTCACCAACTGCTGTCTTTAGCAGAAGGACACACTACCCCTGTTTATTACCCCAAGACTAAACCATTCGCGGGAGATGTCGTTACTAACACTCACTCCCTTACACATGCACTTCACATTTGAGAAAACACGCCATGTGTTCTCCTCTCCACACTGCAATGCCATTCTGTTTATATTGTAGAGCCTGTTGCTTTAAGATGCAAAGAAGTTCAACTGTTAACCCTTAACTCCCCAAGATGTCCGACATACATCGCTCCAGGATGTCTAACATCTCCTAGAAATTTACGGCAACGAAGGAGGCCATTCAACCCATCGTGTCTGGTCGCCATATTATAAAAAGGATATAGAGGCACGGGAGAGGGAGCGGAGAAGATTTACAAGGACCATACCAGAAATGCGAGGGTGTACGTATCAGGAAAGGATGAACAGGCTGGGTCTCTTTAATCTCGAAAAAAGGCAGAGGGGGTGATCTAATAGAGGTCTTTAAAATGATGAAAGGTTTTTGATCGAGTGGATACAGAGAGAACATAAGAACATAAGAATTAGGAACAGGAGTAGGCCATCTAGCCACTTGTGGGGAAGAGCATAACTAGAGGCCATCAATATAAGATCGTCACCCAGAAATCCAATGGGGAATTCAGGAGAAACTCCTTTACCCAGAGAGGGGTGAGAATGTGGAACTCGCTGCCACAGGGAGGGGTTGAGGCGAATAATATCGATGCATTGAAGGGGGAGGCTGGACAAGCGCATGGGGGAGAAGGGAATAGAGGGTTATGCTGATAGATTTAGATGAGGAAAGATGGGAGGAGGCTCGAGTGGGGCATAAACGCCGGCATGGGCTGGTTGGGCCGAATGGTCTGTTTCTGTGCCGTATAGAAAATAGGAGCAGGAGTAGGCCATTCGGCCCTTCGAGCCTGCACCGCCATTCAATATGATCATGGCTGATCCTCTATCAACACCATATTCCTGCTTTTTCCCCATACCCCTTGATGCCTTTTATGTCTAGAAATCTATCTGTCTCCCTCTTCAATATATTCACTGACTTGGTCTCCCCAGCCTTCTGTGGTAGAGAATTCCACAGGTTCACCAGCCTCTGAGTGAAAACATTTCTCCTCATCTCGCTCCTAAATTTCCTACCCCGTATCCTGAGACTGTGACCCCTTGTTCTAGCCTTCCCAGCCCCGGGGAAACATCCTCCCCGCATCCAGTCTGTCCAACCCCGTCAGAATTTTATACCTTTCAATGTGATCCCCTCTCATTCTTCTAAACTCTAGTGAATATTTATATATTCTTATAAGTTATTTAAATATTTATAAGTTCTAGATATTTGAGTGACTATTCTGTGTAAAACTATGTCTGCCAGCTGACAGAGCCACCCAGCCTAATCCCACTTTCCAGCTCTCGGTCCGTAGCCCTGCAGGTTACGGCACTTCAAGTGCACATCCAAGTACTTTTTAAATGTGGTGAGGGTTTCTGCCTCTACCACCCTTTCAGGCCGTGAGTTCCAGACCCCCACCACCCTCTGGGTGAAGACATTTCCCCTCAAATTCCCTCTAAACCTTCCCCCAATTACTTTAAATCTATGCCCCCTGGTTGTTGACCCCTCTGCTAAGGGAAATAGGTCCGTCCTATCCACTCTATCCAGGCCCCTCATCATTTTATACACCTCAATCAGGTCTCCCCTCAGCCTCCTCTGTTCCAAATAAAACAACCCCAGCCTATCCAATCTTTCCTCACAGCTAAAATTCTCCAGTCCCGGCAACATCCTGGTAAATCTCCTCTGTACCCTCTCCAGTGCAATCATATCCTTCCTGTAATGTGGTGACCAGAACTGCACGCAGTACTCCAGCTGTGGCCTAACCAGTGTTTTATACAGTTCAAGCATAACCCCCCTGCTCTTGTATTCTACGCCTCGACCAATAAAGGCAAGTATTCCGTATGCCTTCTTAACCACCTTATCCACCTGGCCTGCTACCTTCAGGGATCTGTGGACCTGCGCTCCCAGGTCCCTCTGTTCCTCTACACTTCAGTGTCCTCAATAACCGGGTGAATATTAACACGCTCACTCACTCACTGTCTACACAATATTCAAGACGTGCCTTAAAACCTACCTCTTTGACCAAGCTTTTGTTCACCCAACCTATTCCCCTTAGCAGTGGGGTCAACAACCAGGGGGCATTGATTGAAAGTAATTGGGGGGAGGTTTAGAGGGGATTTGAGGGGAAATGTCTTCACCCAGAGGGTGGTGGGGGTCTGGGGCAGAACTCACGGCCTGAAAGGGTGGTAGAGGCAGAAACCCTCACCACATTTTAAAAAGTACTTAGATGTGCACTTGAAGTGCCGTAACCTGCAGGGCTACGGACCGAGAGCTGGAAAGTGGGATTAGGCTGGGTGGCTCTTTGTCGGCCGGCACGGACACGATGGGCCGAATGGCCTCCTCCCGTGCTGTAAATTTCTATGATTCTGTGGAGTCGGAGACACAATTCTTCGGTGCATTTCCGCATTGCTAGTTGCCTCACGCACGACATATCTCGCACACGTGCATATCCGCATCATATAGCACTCCATCGCTGGGATGTCTCTGAGGTCAGTTCAGCTTCTCATAAGGGGGATGCAGGGGAGTGAGGAAGGTGACCCAGAGACCCTGTACCCCTCGGGTCAATTTCCCCTCGCCCCCCCGCCCCCCCCCCCCCGAGGATCAGAGCGTGTGCGTGTGTTCACCCCGCAAATGTTAAACATCCCCCTTCGCTCCTAGCTCCAGCTGAATTACCTGGGGAATTATATTCCCAATGCCTGGACCCACGAGACTGGCTGTGGAATCTGTGAAGAAGATTTATTGGACCTGTCGCTATTACAGGTAAACCTCACAGCCGAGCGTGTCAGAGCGGGCGGTGTATCGGGGAGAGCGGCTGTGTCGCAGAGCGAGTGTCTGTGTGTATGCATCTGCCTCCCTATCCTCCCCAGCTACTCCCTCTCTCTCCTCTTTCTTTGTCTCTTTCTCTCCTCTCTACATCTGTGTG